>NC_056522.1:239135897-239172910 GCF_019175285.1 Sceloporus undulatus
TTAGGAGAAGGAAAACTCTAATCCCAAACCCAGGCAGATGGTGCTCGTCTAACCCTGTAAGGTCAACCATCGAAGAGAAGGAAACTCTATTCAAACCTATGACCCGAGGACCTCGCTGCCACCGTCCATGCTTGTCAAGGCCTCAGAAGTTGAACCTCTGGTTTAAAGGGTGATGCCAGTTCTGTGCAGGCTGTGCTCCACCAGAAAAATCCATTGCACAGGCTCGAAGGATACATCCAACATCATCAACGCGCTTGTAGAAAGCACAGATGAATCCTTCCTGAATCTTCGTTCACGAAGTAAAGCCAAGAGAGAAGACAGTAATGGCACACAACATGCATGCGTACAGCAGGCGCCACCATAGTATATTCATATGGAAAGTGGTGGTGGCTTGGTATTTGGCAATCACATCAGAAATCCATACTGTCTGTATGCAGCTTTTCAAGAAAAAAAGGTAATCTACCTCTTTTGTCCTTTCATTTCTTTTGCAGTGCACCCAACAACTGCAATGTATGGAATTCTTTGGCTGGCTTAGTGATTGGGTACTTTGTGTGGGATTAACCATCAACAGAGTGGTGAGCTTATGATTTATTTGGGATGTGGTAGTATAACAGATCAGTCTGTTTATAACTTTACTCACTGCCATGAGGCTACATGATGTGTTCTTGATTTACATAGCAAAACCAGACATTTTTCTGCCTTCAAGGGATTTAAAAAAACAACTGCTGATATTCTCTACCAGCTACTTAGTTACATATATGAAATGAAGTAACATGTCCTCGTTTCACTCCACCCAGAGCACCTTAACAACATGTTCACTTGCTGGTGGGAGGAGGGTAGAAATGCCATCCTCCTTGTGCCCCATCAGAAGCTTAATGGATCTTTTTTGCCCGATCCAGCTGCTGGCTATTAAAGTAGGCTGGAGTGTCATTTACATAGTTCTACCAAAAAAAGAAGAAAAAAATCCCAAAACAGGACAGATTTGCCTTAGGCTTGCATAAATCGTAAATGTCTTGAAGGCACACAACAACTACAACAGTAAGACTACATATTCTTAGTGAATCCAGGCCAACAACGGAACTGTAACCCTAGGTTTCAAATCTATGACTGCCATACTGAATGCCAGCGAATGTCTGCTTTTGTATCATCCCAAGAACATCATACAGACAACAACAAAAATGAAAATAAAATGTAAATGAAGCACATCATTAATGAAAATATGTGGAAAGGAGGATGAGTATTGGTCCTAAGCTGCCGGCAGCCTCTCTGATATAGCTTGCTGATGACACTGTTCTTACAGTGGTTTATTCTCGGTTCCACTTGGGCTACCTTTTGCTCTTTTAGAGGGGATCATAAGGTTATAAAATGCAAAGCTAAACTAAGAAGCTGAAAATACTGCCAACAGTAGCCTGGATGGATTAAATATGACTTAGCACTGTCTGGAATTACAGAAAATACCACAAACCAAGTAATCAAGAGGATGAACGTGACTGTTTTTCCCTTTACAACCCACTTGGTTGTGATGTCTCATCTTTTAATTACTTCTCTCTCCAAATGTGTGGATAATTTATGAAGGATAAAGAGTTGGTTCTTTTAGCTATGCTGTAATATAAGCATTGGTTTATTTATGTGTTGACAGTTCAATTTGCTTGGTCTCATTTAAGGCTGAGCTGTTGGGTGGGAAGGAACTGGAAGAATTGCCTTTCATAGCTTCTCAAGCTATGAAATGCAGAAATCTGTTGTGACAATATCATCTTGTTGGTAGTCATAAAAATATTATTTATAATGGGATCAAAATATATTGTGGTGGCTGGTCTACTTAAACCAGAAACAGCTAGAGATACAGCAGATTGATACTGGAGGTACAATTCTGAAAACAGGGCCCAGCTGTGCTGCACTATTGCTCCACTGAATTCAGTTGATCACACAACATTTAGTAAGGTTTATTTTATCTGGACTCTTGCAATATACCTGTTGCACCTCTGTAAACAGGAAATATTCTTTATTCTGCTTACAAAAATACAACAGGTATACAGCTATATATATAATATAAAGGGTGGGGCAAACATTCATTAATTCTATTAAGGAAAATTATGCTAGGATATATCATTAGAAATATGGGTCTGCTTAGTTGGTAAGATATTTGAACGGACTCATATTTAGAAAAGTTTCTGTATCAGGAAGGGTATCCTGCCAGACTGAATTCAAACTTTGTGTTCCTCTGCTATGTTAGGGTTCCGTATGTAAGGGCTTTCCTCCTTTTTCTTCTGAATAATACAAACCAGGTAAGATTATATCATGTCAGTCCTTTGCTGAGTGCATATGAGGGCTGTATCCCAGCTCCACTGCCCTGGTTTGACCCCTTTACTACCACACATACCAGTTTTAATCCAAATTGAAATCACTTTCAAAAGCCATGTGGGACCCCTTCATATAGTCATAGCAGTACAAGAGGATGTTTCTACTCTGTGCATGTGTCCAGCTGCAGGGGCTTCAAGGGAGAGGGTTCTCCGTTACCGCCACACATGTGCACGTTGGCATTATCAAATAGTCTTTCTCTGTTTTCCACCATTCTGGCCACTCACCTGCATTACCATTGGATTGGATACATACCTGGGCGATTACCTCAGTCCTCAGATATGCTGTCTTTGTCTCTTAGAATCATAGAATCGTAGAGTTGGAAGAGACCACAAGGGCCATCCAGTCCAACACCCTGCCATGCAGGAAATCTAAATCAAAGCATCCCCGACAGATGGCCATCCAGCCTCTAAGGAAGGAGACTACACTACACTCCGAGGGAGTGTGTTCCACTATCAAACAGCCCTTACTGTCAGGAAATTCCTCCTAATGTTCAGGTGGAATCTCTTTTCCTGCAGTTTGCATCCATTGTTCCACGTTCTAGTCTCTGGAGCAGCAGAAAACAAGCTTGCTCCCTCTTCAATATGACATCCCTTCAAATATTTAAACAGGGCTATCATATCACCTCTTAACCTTCTCTTCTCCGTGCTAAACATCCCCAGCTCCCTAAGTCATTCCTCACAGGACATGGTTTCCAGACCTTTCACCAGCCTTGTTTTCTAAATTTAATTCTCTGGAAAGTGGGTGTAGGATTGACAGCATATGATGAAATATATTATCTATTGAGTCTCCCTTATCTGAAATGCTTGGGACCAGGTGTGTTTGGGATTTCAGAATTTTTCAGAGTGAAGGTAATTTTATACACAATCTTTTAAAAATAATTTTGTGCATGAAATAATGTTTGTGTACATTAAACCACCAGAAATCAAAGGTGTCACTATCTCAGCCATCTTGGTGGACAGTTTTGGATTTTGGAATATTTTGGAATTTCACATAAGAAGACTCAACCTCTATAGCAGCGGTTCCCAATCTTTGTTGGGCCGCGACCCCCCATTGGGGACGAAAGTCCCGCTTGCGGCCTCCCTGATTGGTTGGGAGGCTGGGAAGGGGCAGGACTTTCAGCCGCCCACAAGCCCCAGCGGGCTTTGCGGCCGGAGGTTCCGCCCCTTCCCGGCCTCCCAACCAATTAGGGAGGCCGCAGAGGGAAAGGGGGCAGGACTTCCGGTTGCAAAGCCCGCTGGGGCTTGCAGTCCTGTCCCCTTCTCCTTGCAGTTGCCTGGCAGCCCCGGGGAGAAGAGGTGGCGGCCCCCTGTCTCTTCCCCCTCGTGGGTGGCTGCACCCACGGGGGAAGGGTGGGGGAGGATGTGACCCCCCGCCCTTCCCCCTCACGGGTGGGCTGCACCCGTGAGAAGGAAGGGAGAGGAGGAGGCGACCCCCCACTCCTTCCTCCTCACGGGTGGCTGCACCCGCAGGAAGGAAGGGAGAGGAGGAGGCAACCCCCCCTGCCACTTCCTTTTTGTGTGTGCCCATGCCAGCGCAGGCACACACAGGGAGAAAGGGAAAGGAGAGAGCCCTGCCCCCTTCCCCTGTTCCCCGCTGATGCCTGCTCCTGTGCCGGCACCCACGGGGAGAATTGGAGGGGGGAGGCGGGGGGGATTCCCAACCTGGCGACCCCCGAGAAGGGGTTGCATGACCTCCAGGTTGGGAACCACTGCTCTATAGGTTTCCTCAGGTGTATGCCCCACTGAATTTAACGTTGCTTACTCCCAGAAAAGTGTTTTATAGTGCTTGCTCCATGAGACCCCTTCCCCAATCACCCTATCCTATTGGATATCTAAAGGGAAGCAAATAGTTATTCAAAGATAAAAAAAAATTCAAAGCTTAACATATGTCCAGAGTGGGGGGGAAATGATGCTGACCCCTCCAATTACCCCTAGCAAGCTAGGTACTCATTTTACCAACCTACAAAAAAGATGGAAGGCTGAATCAATCTGGAGCCCTGCAGAATTGAACACACAACATTTTGGTTGCAATACCAAGTTTAATTAGATGGTCAAGCCACAACTTTCATCATGTCTTGGCTAAATGAGACATTGTTTGGAGAAGAGTTCAAGTACGGCTGCTTTTTTTCCGTCTTGGAAACGCCTGGAATTTTCACGAGACATCTTATCCAGTCCAGCTCCTCAATGGTTCTTCTTTTTATGTTTTCCCTTCTGAGGAATTTGGTTTGCCTGTACAGGAGGGAAAGATGTCTCTCTCATTTTGTCAATTGTGCTGGTCATCTCTGTAAAAACAAGCTTTGGCAAGGTGATATAACCAGGTCTTTGAACGGCTTACATGAGATAGTAAATTAGAAGTTAACTGAGGACTGCCAAACTCAGCATGCAGACCAAGGTGGGAAATATATCCTGTCTTCTCCTGTTCTGATACACTGGAATAAGACGGCATTGTCTCTTTCTGGGCAGGTGAATCCTTGGTTCTGGTCTTTAATCTTTCTAGCTTTTCCTAGATGTTTTCAAGTGTCACCTTGTGCTTCTTCATCTGTTCTTGGTAAACATACCGGTGTCGTAAATTCTGTTTAAGATCATCCAACAAGCCTAATAGTGTTGATAAACTGCTTTCTGGCTTCGCCATTAACTGATTGAATTCATTAACTTGATATGTGATCTCCTTTTCGCAAGAACGCAGCGCAGTAAGACACTCTTCTAGTCCAGCTTCATTGCAGTCAATGTGACTTTTGATATCCTCTAGTAATGCCAAAGGATCACGAGCTTGCTGTTCTTCCATCATCATGTTAGATGAATCCATGTTGGGTATGGTGTTTTTGTTCTTTTATGAAGATATGGTGTTTTTTTAAAAAATTTCGTCCGTGTCTCCGACGAGGGGCTCTGGCTGCTATTGAGGCTCCTCCGCCGCCATTTGCCAGCTTGCAACCCTGTGGAAAGGAAACGCTTCCAGGTTACATCAGGAGAGAACCGGAAGTACTCCCTCTTGCACAGTGGATGCCCCTGGCATAACTACCCCTCCCCGCTTGGAACTTAAGCGTGACATCACCAAAAGGTGCTGCGTGACACGCTGTGGGAACAGTGCTGTGGTGTCACTTCCACTTCCTCCTGCTCTGCACCGTTGCAATACCAACATTTAACCATGGTGGCACCAGGGCTCCCCGATTCCAATTCAAGGGTCAAACTACACATTTCTTTAAAAACAGCAACAACAACTTCTTCCCCAAAAGCAACAAGAGTAAAATTAGAGTTTTTTGTTAAAATCACTTTAAAGCCCTGAGGCATCAAAAATAAGAGTTATCATATCAAAATGAGAGGAACTTTGTGTTTTCCAACTGGACTGAGAAGATGCCAGCCATAGATGCTGGCGAAACATCAGGAAGAAAAAAATTTCTAGAACATGGCCACATAGCCCAAAAAACCCACAAAAAACCATGGACTGAGATTGAGGTAACAACACATCATTTCATCCATGTAGATTCAACCCTGATGAAGGAATATAGCAGAACAGATATGCTTTGGTACACCATACTATCCAGGAGGGGTATTACGCTAGTACACATTAAAGATGTGCAGCCAGAATTGCTTGTCACAGCCAAAAGACAAAAAGTGTACTAGCATTGTTGCAGCAATTTACATCACTTATGATAAACAAGTTGGCAATTTATGCTGCACATCTGTAAACTACTTTAATTAAAAATGTCTCTCTGCACTGAAAAATTAAGTCCCAGTTTGTATGAGGAAATTGGCCCAGATGATGATGATTTATTTAAAAAAAATTTAATTTGTTTTAAAAAAAAGAAAATTAGCATGCTTCCATACATTTAAATTATTCCTAAAATACATACAAATTAATTATATAAACTTAATACAAACAAATATATACTATCAAATACAGAGAAAAGGAGAAAGAGATAAAAAGAAAAGGGGAAAAAAGAAAGAGAACAAGAAATAGAGAGAAAGAAAAAAGCAAGGAGAAGAAAGAGAAGAGAAGAAAAAAGAAGGAAAGAAAAACATATAAAAGTCTTCCTTAATCCAACAGAGTCCTTGAATATCTTCATGCTTACTAATTAATGTCCCCATTAATCCTGTAATTAAATTGATATAATAGTCAATCCCATCTTAAATCTATCATTAATCATATAAAATATTTAATAAATTCCTCATGTACATTACTAACTTATCTTATACATAAATATTCAATCACTTTTTAAAGCCCCAACTCATTATTTCCGCATATTATTTGCTAATGCATCTTATAATCTGTTCCCAACTTTATATAAATATATCCGTTTTATTATCTTTAACAATAATAATAATAATACTGTTTATTTATAACCCGCTTTTCCAAAGAGATCAAGACATGTCAGTTTGTCCAAATTAGCCAATTCTAATAATTTTATTATCCAGTCTTGCAGTGTTGAAAAAGAGGGATTTTCCCACATTTTGGCATATTCTATCCTGGCAGCAATTATCATATAAAATAGAACTCTTTCCTTTGATTTATTTATATCATCTCCTATCATTGTTAATAAATACAATTCTGGGGTCATTTTAAAATTTACATTCAATATTTTTTCAATCTACATGTATTAATCTCCAAAAATTTTAGCTTTTTCACAAGTCCGCCATTGGTGATAAAGGGATCCTATTTCATTTTGACATTTCCAACAAAGTGGGGTTACCTTTTTATACATTTTAGATAATTTTGCTGGTGACAAATACCACCTATAATGCATTTTTTGGATATTTTCTCTTATATTTTCCACCAGTGAAATTTTAATTGTTTTTTTCCAAACCTTTTCCCACTTATTTATTTCTATATTGTGTCCAATATTTTTGGACCATTGGACCATCGCCTCCTTAGTAAATTCTTCCTCTGTATCCCATTTTAATAGTTTTTTATATATTTTAGAGATTTTTTAGTGTTTTTCCTTTAGTAAAACTCTTTCTAATTCTGTTAAGCTTTTTTCTATTCCATTTTTTCATTTCGATTTTTAGTTTTTTTCGTAATTGTCTAAATAGCCAGTGCCCCTAAATCATTTTTCTTCCAATTTTTCTTGTGTTAAAAATTTTATTTGATCATCCTGATATTTAGTTAAATTGCCAAATTTGATCCATGTGTCTTCCATAAAATTTTCTTTTCTATACATAGCTTCATGTGGTGAGATCCAAATTGGTGTTTTGGGTGAACAACTTTCCTTATAAACTTTCCATACTTTTAATAAAGATTTCCTGATAAAATGATTATTAACGTCTTTATTTACTCTTTCGTTTTCAAACCATAAATAGGTGTGCCATCCAAATCTTAATTCTTCACCCTTCAAATTTAGCAAATTAGTATTTTCTAAGCGAATCCAATCTTGAATCACACTAAACATGCAGCTCTGTAATATAATTTTAAGTTGGGTAATCGTAGCCATCCCCTCTCTTTACTATCATGTAATATTTTCATTTTAATTCTTGGTTTTCTTCCAGCCCAGATATATCTCGAAATTTCTCTTTGTCAATCATTAAAAACTGTATCATTGTAAATGATAGGAATCGTTTGAAATAAATACAAAAATTTGGGGAGTACATTCATTTTTATTGATGCAATTTTTCCTTTAAGTGATAATTTCAAATGTTAATGTAATCCCCATCTCCTCCGCTAGTTCCTTTTCTTCCATTTTTGTCATGATTTTAATTAACGTTGATTTTTTTTATTTGTCTTTAAACCTGAGATTTTTTCATATTCTGACAAGTGTTTATTCAACTTTTGCAAATTTTCTAAAGAATCCTCAAAAGTTAGGATTAAATCATCCACGAATGCCCTAATTTTGAATTCTTTCTTTTTAATTTTAATTCCTTTAATTTCTCTGTCATTCCTTAAATTCCCAATTAATGCTTCAATCACACACAAGAATAATAGTGGAGACAATGGGCATCCCTGTCTAGTACCTCTATAAATCGGGAACTGCTCTGTTTTTTCTCCATTTACTACAATTTTCGCAAACTGTAAATTATATATTGCTTGAATCCATTTTATAAAATTACTTCTTACATTCATCTTCTCTAGAACCCTTATCAAAAATTTCAAATTCACACAATCAGACTCCTTTTCTATATCTAGAATAGGCGTCGGCAACCTACGGCCGTGAAAACCCACAGAGTGGCCTTGGGCAAGTCACACTCTCTCAGCCCCAGGGGATGGCAATGGCAAACCACCTCTGGAGAAACTTGCCAAGAAAAGCCTGTGATAGGTTCACCTTAGGGTCTGCATAAGTCAGAAATAACTTGAAGGCAAACAACACATGCACACATGCTGTGTACTGGGAGCTTTGAACCTGGGACAGCACAAGGGTGTCACACGTGCACCACTCCGTTTGGAGGCGGCACACATGTGACGTAATCATGGCGGCCCCCGTGTGGATGGGAGGCCGCCATGATTGCGCCCTCGTCACGTGCTAGGGTTAGGCCTTATGTGGTCAGAGCACACCGCGGCAACCCTAGCACGTGACGAGGACGTCATGTAAGACCCATCTGAAAAGGGCCTGAGATAGTCTAAAATGTGCCAACTTGAAGAAGTAACTCACTCTCTCTGTCTCTCTCCTTCCCTTCCCATCAATAAACAATCTTCCAGACTTTTCCAGCATTCCAATGCACCTTAATTTGAACAAACCCCATCCCTCCAAATCCCATATCCTGAATCCAAAATAAAGCTATGTGACTGCAGATAGTAGCAACAGAACAGAGTAAATAGTGGTGACGCAGAGAACACCCAGATGACCAGTCAGAAGGCAGCTGAGGTTCAGCCAATAGAATGTGGGCTGGGACCTTTGAATATTCCACAGGTCCATTGGTTTTGGCAGTTCGAATGTTGACAGTTGGGAGTCAGGGGTTGGGATCCTGCGGGATAAGGCTGGAGTGGAGTTTGGGGAGATAGTTATGTTTAGAGAGAGGGAACTATAGAGTGCAAGAGAGGACTGGGTTCCGATAATTCCTGAGAGAATAGTTATTGAGGAAACTCTTAGGTCCAGAGAGAGAGAGTAGTTGATTTGGAGAGTCTTGAGGAGAGAGGCTCTGTGTAACCAGACTCAAGAAGAAGGGTTTGGACTTACATAATTGCTTGAGAGATATCATAGCCTTGGTGGCTGGGTTAGTAAGAAGAAGTGCCTAAAGAGGGACAGGGAAGTCCTGAGGTGGTTGAAGAATATTTGGGGAAAGAGAAATAACAGTAACGAAATAAAGAGTACAAATGTAACGAAGTAACACGTGCCTGAACTAACAGCTGTTTAATACCATTCAGTTCAAGTCATATCTGTTTAAACCCTTTGTTCAATAAAGTTCATATTTTGTTTTATCTAAAGGCTTGTCGGCCATATATAGTATATCCACGCTACTATATTATATAATACTGTGAACCTGCCACATATTAAAAGGGGTTCGTTACATAAATTGGGTGGCAGCAGGGTGAGAAAAGAAAACCTCATAGGACTGCCATGAGGAGAAGGAGTGTGTGTGTTACAATAGTGGAGTTTGTGTTAGTGCACCATTTTACTATCATATGTCTGAACAAACCATGGGCGGTATAAAATGCTTGGATCCTATCTTTGAGCATCAGGACACACATTTTACTGGGCTATTAGAATCCTCATCCATCCAGGAGGTTTTGTCTTCTACTGAGAGACAGAGATTTGTGATGATAGGGGGAGAGTTCATAAAGCTGATAAAGAGGATGAAGACTATCTCACTTCAGCTCCGCAGCATATTTGTTCTTCTTAAATTGGTCATATTTTCCTTCATCTGCTTTAATTTGTGAAGAGAGGCTATTGGCAACTATGCACATTGGTGAGATATATTTAACACCATGGGTAATGTAGAGAGGGAAAAAAGCTGAGGTCTGAGATTTTGCTTTCTTGAGCCTTTTACAAAATTTATTTTCCTAAGGTGCAGGAGTTACTTTGAGTGAAGAGTTGATGAAATTTAATTAACTGTGCTTTTCTGGAGGCTAGATCTGATGAGCATCAGCTGAACTGGATTATGTAACCCCACAGATCATACATCTTTGTATAAATGACTGTCTGTTTATGTTTTTATATCTAGCTAATGATTCCTTCCTCCTCAAAGAAAATAAATAATCCACAATAATCCATTTGTAATAAATCCTTCTTTGTCTGCTTTGTTATCTCTGTCTTTTATCTCTGTACAAAACCCTATGCTATAAAACTAAATATTAATGCTTTTGTAAGATACTTATCTTGCTCACATGAAATCACATGTTTGAAATACCTCTGGTGATCAGTTTGTTTCTGAAGAATAGCCTTCGAGGGATTTAAGAAACCATTGGGTTTTTTCCCCTCCCTTATGCCAACATTGGTGCAGTGATTTCAAATGTATAAATTATTTCAATATACTCTTTAAGGGGTTGATTTTGAGTAAAAAAAAATTCCATTGCCTGTGATCATACATTACTCCTATTCATCAGGTTACCAAAATGATTACCCTGTTATGACTGCATCCACACTGCAGAAATAATCCAGTTTGACACCACTATAATTGTCATGGCTCAATGCTATGGAATTCAGGGAACTGTAATTTTGTGAGATGTTTAGAGCTCTGGTGCCACAACAAACTACAGTTCCCAAAATTCCATAGCATTGGGCCATGGCAGTTAAAGTAGTGTCAAACTGGATTATTTCTGCAGTGCGGATGCAGCCTTTGTGTACACACCAACCTAACTTCACGAAGTGTTGGGGCAGTCAACAGGGCCTCAGATTTGTGGCAGGTTCATATGGGAGAGGGCAATCTTTCAGATTTCTTGGCCTCTAATCATTTATGGCTTTCTAGGTCAGCACCTTGAATTTTGCTCAGAAGCTAAATGGAAGCCAGTGTAGTTCACCAGTCAATGCAGGACTGGTACAGTATTGTCTGGTCTCTTAATAGCATGCATACCTGAAGGCAGTCTAACTGTTGCATGTTGCACTAGCTGCAGCTTCCAAACACCTTTTGAAGAGAAGCCCCACATAGAGCTCATTAAGGTCATTAATAGTAGCTCCCTTCAGATTGACTATCCAATGAGTGGAAGTAGCAGGTTACCACCAATTAAGTTATGAATTACATTGGAAATTTGCCAATGAAAACAAGCAAGTTAATTACTTTTTAACAAATCCATTATTTTTTTACAAAATGATTGATTTCAGTTAGACTTTGTGTATATTTATTTGCCCAGAATTAAGCTACTGATTATATTTTTAATTTAATTAAATGAACCATAGTGCTAAAAAGCAAAATAAAATAAAATAAAATAAATACAATTACACAGTTGATTCTTTACCAAAAGTCTAGTCCTCTTGACTTTTTTTTTGCAAAACAATTTCTCTCTTCTTTAAGACCTCAAGCATTGGGGAATTAAAAGTTTAAGTCACAAGTAGTAGGGGCAGTTTTGAAAGGGTGATGCTCTCCTTTGTATAGCTCTTCATCTATCCCATGAAATGAAATTTAGACATTCTTAACTGTGGGGGCTTTGGCTGGGACTCATCTGGGAATCAGTAAGCTAAAGAAGGTAAGAATATAAAATTATAAAGGAGCAAGAAAGGGAAAGAAAAAGCAGGTTTTTGGTGGTCTGGCTGAGAAATGGGAATTACAAAAAAAAGTCATGCAGCTACTTCTTTCAAATGTTCAAAAGAGGAACAAGTGAGGACAAAGGAAATAAAATAAAGGATGGGACTTCATCTTTATTCTGGTACAGTTTTTAGTGCAGCAATGGAATATAAATTGAAATAACAATTAAAATTTCCCATTTTTGAATGGATTTTTTTTTAGCATAGGTAACATCCAGCTTTTCTAACATTAACTTTCCCCCACTAACTTTTCTATCTTTTCATCTGTCAGGGTGAAAGGATTATCATAATGGAGGGCAGCAGTATTAGGATTGAAACAGTGAGACAGGGAACTTAATTCCTCCACCATACCACAGTTCCAATTTAAAAGCACCTTGCTAGCATACGGATATACGTAGTGCACCAAAAACATGGTGGAGGGGGCAGTAAAAAACCATCAACACTGGTAATACTGTCAGCTATCTGTCTGTGCCCAGGGAAAATGGCATCTTTGTAAATCTCTTCTCTACAATGAGTGCCATAGAGGTACACTGGAAATTAGCTGCTGATCGGTGAGTGTAAAGTGGTGGATGACATTATACTCAAATCTGAATTACATAAATGTGAAGATATTAAATCTGAAGATATTAATCTTCAGTTTGGCAAGATCCCAAATTATATCCTTATTAAGGAAACATAATTGGGGTTTTATATTTTGAAACTCAGATGAACTACACTGTTTCAGCACATGAATAAACGATGCTTAGAAAATTTAGCTATGACAAATCTTCAGGCATCTCACTTGACTAAGACATTTATTGCACGACCCCTAAAACGGCCCCAGTGCATTCTAAACGTGTGTGCGTGCACGCATGGAACGGGATGGGGCCCAGAACCCCATTTCATCGCACGTTGGAACGTCGCCTTTGCCGCCGGGCGTTCCAGTTGTGTTCCCGTTCCGTTCCAGAGGGCGCCATTTCTGGGAACTGTTTCTAAGTGTCCCCAGAAATGGTACTCTCTTGAACGGAACGGGAACGCAACTGGAACACCCGATGGCAAAGGCAGCGTTCCAGCGTGCGATAAAATGGGGGTTTTGGCCCCATCCCGTTCCGTGCGTGTGCACACGCACACACGTTTAGAATACACTGGGCCCGTTTTAGGGCCAGTGCAATAAACTCCTATGTGTGAAGCTCACAGAAACCTGATAGCTATTGTAACTGCACACCTAAATTCATAAAAAGCTCTTATCCCCTTGTCTGTTAATACAAAAGAACTTCCTTGAATTTCCTGAATACCTTTTACTGCTTTGTGCTGGCTGTGTGCTGTAAGAAATGTTGTTGTTGTTGTACCAAGAATACAAAAGAACTTGGGATTCTTTCTCCTTTTATTTGGTAATTTATTTATCCAAGTTCTCTTCGAGTTCTGAGTTAGGTTGTTTTGCCCTTCCATTTACATATAACAGTGAAAAATACAGTAAGACAAGACGACTGTTAAAAACGTAATGGTTTAATGTTGTTTGTAGAACTGGGGGAGAATGGAACCTTGCAGGATTTGAAAAAATAAACAATAATTAATTTTAAAAACTTGATGGGACATGTATTCCTGGTTCTGTAGCTCCAATAAAGATGAATAAAGGGATATTAAGGCCATCAGGGCAAGGGTTTGGGACAATAGTCCAGGATCCTCCCCATCTAAATCAGCAAGAGGGGCTCCTAGATTCAACACGTTTAACTTAGCACACATTGGAGTAAGGAAAATAAAGCACACTACCACCCAAAGAGATCCTTCTATTTCATAAAATAATAAAGTGCAGAGTCTAAAATTACCTAATAACACTACTATAAAAGGAGCACAGCAGTGATACCATATCCATGGTGACTTTAAGAATGTTTACAGAAGGGCTTTCCTTTTTGAGAGGCTTTGAGGGTGTGTGGTTTTGGGCTTGGATCTCAGTAAGTATTTGGCTATTTTAGTCTGTGGTCATTTTTACGGTTTCTGATTATCTTGAACATGTTTTGTTTTGATTGTTTAGACCTCTCTGAGGGAGGTTGTGGACATACGTGTGAGAATATAACTACTTTTCTGCTTGCACTGAAACTGTTAAGAGGATGGAAAGATTTTCCTAGAATTCTAGCATAGGCAACAGGTCTTTCAGAAGCTCAAACTCCATTGTACACAAATACAGATGGTCTTGGAATTTTTTATTCAGAAGGGTCTCTACCTACAGTAATACCTTGGAGCAGCATTCAGGAGGAAAATTTCTCAGGACTAGGGATGTTTAGAACAAAATTATGCTAAAACATCAGGGTGACCAGGTATCCTAACTGCAAAAGAGGACAAGGCACCACAAAACGTAGGACATTCAAGAAAAATGTGTGACATGACCAAATAAAAGCTAAAAGCACTAATATAAATATAAATCCATGCTTCTTAGTCAACAGAAAGTTGAAATGTAGCATATGTCCTGGAAAACAAGTATGTATGTCTGATCTTCCTCTATGACGTTGACCTTGTTATTTAAGCTTGATATTGATGATGCTAATCCTATACCTGTCTCCTCATATGTAAACCTCATTTAGTTCAGTGGGACTTTCTCTTAGGTAAGTGAGTGTAGGATCACAGCCTTAATTTGTTTTTAAAGAATTTGTTATTATGAATTGGAATTATATTGTGAAGCCTGAAATAATGATACTGATTATTCAAACATTTTTTATGATATATGAACATTCAAAACTTATGAGGATTTAGCATATTATAATAGTCAAATGCTGGCTTACTGACCTAGGCTTATTGAGCTGCTATTAGCTGATTAATCTATTGACCTAATTTCTAAGAGGCAGAATTAAAATTCAAAAATGAATGTTTGGGAAATAATTAGCAGCAAAAGAGGTTAACAGGGAGGGTACTACTAGACCTTTCTGATGCAAATCAGTGTTTAATATGTAATAAAATGTACAATGGGTGTCCTCTGGGGTTTGATACTAGGAGCTCCTGTGGATATCAAACTCTGTGGATGCTCACATCCTATTAAATACAGTGGCATAGTAGAGTGGTGTCCCTTATATAAAATGGTTATATTTTTAATTTAATTAAATGAGCCATAGTGCTAAAAAGATTCCTCATCCATGGATTCAAGCATCCATGACTTGAAAATATTTTTAAAAATACAAATACAAATTCCAAAGCAAACCATGTTATCCATGGTTATCTTGGAACCAAACCCCAGCATATAACAAGGGACCACTGTATGTCTTACTTCACTTGGTGATCATCTAATGCACATCCTGTTGTGGGATCACCTCTTTTAAAATGTCTGCTATCACCTGAATATTTCTATTCCTGTTTCTATGCACTATTGATATGGATATCACCCTCCTCCACTACCACCACATTTCTTTACTTCCTTTCCAATAAAAACAGTACTCCAGGTGGTTAACAACATTCATTTAAAAGTGAAGAAAAAAAACAGATAAGACTTATAAAACTTTTAAAACCATCACATTTATCAAGGACATAAAATTGTCATAGTATTCAATAAAGCATGTTTATTGTCTTCATGCCCGTCAAAGAAAAAAGTAGCAAGAGTGGAAACTGATTACTATTCTCTCTTTATAATATGAGTGTGTGTGTATGTAATATTGTGTAGGTGTGCATTACACAGTCTCCATTTTCATAGAGAACAAAAAGTTAAGTAAAATCACAATTTTTGATGCAGCACTAATAAGCATGTATTGCTTCTGCAGTGGGTGTTGATGGTAAAAAGAGAGAGAGAGATCCACATTTCTTATGTCTGGAGGTGGGATGGGAAAAGATGTTCAAACATAGTCAGTACATGTTTCTTTGTAAGGATTCTATTTCCAATTTAATGTCCGATAAGTAGCTATCATGGGTTTTTTAAAATCTGATTTTATATTTGCAAGATATAAAAGGATTGGATTTCAAAAGGAATGGATAGGTACAATAGTCCAAAACTGTTTTCAAAAGGATTGGATAGGTACAATAGTCCAAAATTCGCTTCACCTGCTTTACAACAACATCGTAAGTTATGGTGACTGAAGGGTCATAACTGAATCACTTCAAACCTGCCATGAATGTTCAGACATAACTCTTGTCAAGTTGGTTTTTGTTTTACTTCCAAGTCAGCTTAGATACCTTCATTACTAAGTAGGAATTTGGACCTAAGACTCTCAGTGTAAATTCTGCATTTTTGTACCACACTGCAGCATAGTGGTACCTCACTGGTTTGTTGAACATGAGTTTATCTTTTGAGTTGCAAAAATATTATATAACATCAATTGTTAGATATTAATATTTCAATATAGTACTTAATGCAAATTATATATAGATAGCATGTTAAAATCTTACTCCTGAGCATTGGCAAGCATTTCTATTCCTGTTACCTTTAAATCCTCACTTTGTAGATATGGTTGAGTATCTACTATATCTGTTTCTGTGTCTTTATGCATATTCTTACCATCTTCTGAGTTCATTGGTTTCCAAAGCACAATGCATTTTATTTAATTTTGCAGCAACAAATTAACGCATATTAGCTGTAATCCTATTGGGGAGTTACAAATGCAGTTACACATTTATAACTGTGTGGTATTCAGAATCCCTAAGTAGCCCCTGGTTTAGGGGACAGGTAGGGACTTTGAAAGCCCCACGAACCCCACAAGTGTGTTCCCCTGTTGCTCAGAAGGCATCTGACAGAAATTCCCACCCACCCCTTTGTGATCTCTGGTGTGAGAGGAAAATGAGACAGAAAATGTATGTACCAATGCCCTTTCTTCTTCAGGAATATGCCACTCAATTTTTCTTTCCGATACCAAATATGATGCTCAGTTAAACCAATAAAAGCTAACTCCGAAATTCCTGAGTGAATATTTTCTTAACCATGCATAAAGCAATCAGAGGCAAAATAGAAGACTCCTACACTTTCAATAGCTCTGTAGAAGATGAATTTTTAACAAATGCAAGTTTTCTCACATCTACATTACAAAGTGTCATGTAAATGTGATTTTTATTCTTGCTAAAGACCACTTGCTTACAAACTAAAGTAGCCATGTGCTGTTATACTTCTAGTAAGCTTAGATTTTTATCCAAAGAAATGGTTCTAGCCATATTTCTATCTTTAGTCTGAAGGCCATAAGGAAAAAAGAACCTCAGATCTCAAGAGGGCAAAAATCAGTTTTCATTGTGGAAGAGCACAACTGAAACACTAGGTTAAGGCTCATAAACCAAAACTGTAATATACAGCATTTTCCAGCTTAGCTCATTTTTAAAATGAACAAATTGTTCTGATCTCATACCTGCTACAGTGAAATGAATCAAGGATTTAAGTCTATTTATACATGCTAAAGGCACTGGGCTTAAACACATGTAACTGTGGCTTAGCATCACAGCTACTTTGAAATGACAGGAAAACCATGGGGGGGGGAGAAGACCTTGATTATCCATGGCATCCTTTTCCTTGAATTTAATGTATTTCAATTTGGGATTAGCTCAGAGTGTTAACAGTGGAATAAACTGTGAAGGCGGGTCTCACAACTAAAGCTGCCATGTTGCTACATAGAATATTCAAGTATTTTAAAATATGATGTAATAGCAGTTAAAATGCGAGCTGCTTCTCTGGCTCTATAGCCTGGATTGTGTGTCTGTGCCTTCAAGTTGGAGGGCAAAAATGTCAGATTTGTGTGAGAGAGTGTAGCTTTCCGTGTCCCTGGGGGTTTGGGGCATCCTTTGACACATGGAAGTTGCCTATCCCTGTTTTAATACTGTACATAGAATCTCAGTTAAGCTGGCTTTTCTCTTCCTGGCATGTTGATTTGCATCATGCCCAAAGTTGGGAACAGCCTGAAAACCCTTTCTTTTTTTTACAACTAAAGGGACAAAAACCAAACAGCACCCAATGGAAACCAGAGACACGTCTTAAAGTTCTCATTAGATGGCTGCTTTTTTATAGAGACAGCCCAGTGCTTGTCTGTCTGCCTATAATGGCCTTCTTTGGGGTGATTTGAATTCTGAGGAAATTTTCTTTTTTTCTTTTCTTTTTCTCTTTCTTTCTTTCTTTTATTTATTTATTTATTTATTTTTTGTCCTGCATATGGAATGAGATTCTCTGCTTCAAAATTTTCTGCAATTAGATTTCAAATCACACTGAAAGACAGGGCAGAAGCAGGGAAAGAGAGTCTGAAACATTGGGCTTTCTGAAGTCAAAGGCTTTCATGGCTGGCATCCATAGTTTTTGTGGGTTTTTCAGGCTATGTGGCCCTGTTCTAGAAGTCTATACCCACAAAAAACTATTGGGCTTTCTATACCGTAAAGTAGTCATCTACTGAGCACTTGACACATGCCTCCAGTTTTTCCTGTGGACTTCTTTGAAACTAGACTTCCTATTTCCAGCTGCCTTGTGTATTGCATATGGCCCTCCCATGGCAGGAGAGGAAAGGCTCAACTTTTATAAATCTCCATGGAGATCAGTCTTTTGCCCAATGCCCTGTGGGGCACTGAGCATATGTGCCAATGTTCAGCAGCACTGAACATCCATATTGAGGTGATTTGTTTCCCAGCCAGGGTTCTAATTGTTGGATTTCTCTTCCTCCCCTCAGGCTGAGCATGAGCTTGAATGTCTGCAGACTTTTCCAGACAGAACTGTTGAAAAATTCAGTGAGAAAGAGTGTTGTTGCTTTAAAGAAAGAGATTGCATTTTAAACGTCTTTGTTTGTAGAACCAAGTCTAGGAATGAACAACATCCATGTTTTAGCAATTTTAGATCCAACTTCTTTGTTTTCCCCGCTCTCATGTGTGCTGACTCCTTCCCTTTCTTCCAAAGACCCTGGCACTGGGATTGTTTCTGTTCTCCACAGGCACCAGATGAGGCCCAGTGCAGCTGATAGACTCAGAACACCCAGGGCGAGCCCTGAAAGTCATTTTGCATGTTTATGCTTTGTGGGAACAACACAACAAACGGAGTGTCCTGGAATGTCTCGTTCTGTTTTGATTCCATTATAGAATGGAATCTGCCCAGTAATAAAATTCATATCTGCTTCCATGACTGATATTTGGGCATCAGCCATGTTGCTTTCAATTCTGAACATCTGCCCATGTATAAAAATGTCACTGAATTTGATTAAGTCATCCATTTATTTTTGTAACCTAGAACAATGTGTGATCATGTATGTTTAGGTATGAAGACACACAACTAGTTTGGTAGCTTATGAATGTTGCCTAAGAGGAGGTTCCAACAGAGAATATTCATATATGCATATATTTTTATAAAGCATCTTGCAGATTGTCCATACATACTGAAGTGATTGCATGGTTGCTTTGTTGTGTTTGGGATTTAAGCCACATTTAAATTCTGGTATAAAAGGTGACAGAAGTAAGAATATAAGTGAAAAAGTCAAAGTGGGATAGGGTACAAGTTGGACAGGTTTGGATTTATTTATTTTTACCTACATCTGGAGGATTCTGCAGAGGAACTGCTTCATTGCAGTTGAAGAAGAGCATGGAGTGGGATTTCTATAGGGAAGCAATTCAGAACAATTAGCCATATGTTTCAGAGCTGGCTTAGCAAGAGGAACTGTGTTTGATCTACATTGGCCTTTAGAAATCTTTACCATGTTGTTCTTTTGCTTTTATTTTAGACTATGGCCTGGGGCCAATTTTAGGGCTCAGGAGTGCAGAGCATCTGCATACTCCTGAGCCCTACTGCGCTGTCTGGGCGCCATCATGGCATACATGACATACATGCGGCTCAGCGTCCAAACAGCGCCATGCCGTGTGGATGTCATCTTTGCGCACAGTGGCGGCAATGGCACCCCGCACATGACCTAAAAAGAACCTGACAGGAGCTGGTTCTTTTTAGGCCTTGCGGAGGCCACAGGGGCACTGTCTCGGCTCCCCTTTCTGCCCATCTGTATCCCCCCTAAAGTCTCTAAATTCATATATAGGTTGAGTCTCCTAAATGCTTGGGATCAAATAAATACATTACTTTTCTCCATACAGTTTCTCAAAGTGGTAATGCAAACTATAGCTTGTTTCTGTACTTATTTGTAAAGCTGTTTGTTTGGTTGTATGCCCCCTCTTTCTGTTATGTTTCTGAGATGTAGACATGCAGACTTGAATTCTGCCAAATTCAGCAAAAAGCAAAAATTTATGTTGGCACTCTAGAAAAGTTAAAAGTTCAGATTTTTCTAGATCAGGCTTTTGTTGGATTTTTTTTTCAAGTATGGTATTTTATTCTCTCTCAGATAATTTTAAAATTAATTGTAGGATACCAGTTTTAGTTACTAAGGCTGTCATTTACATTTCAGCTGGTCTTTAGGTCACATTTGGTTATTTTTAGAGGCTATTTCTAGTGAGAGTATGTTAATATAATTTTTTTAAAAAAATAATGTCAAAGATGCACTTTCCTTCTCTGTACCTTTTGTTTTAATTGTATGCCATTTTAGATGAGATTTGGAATCTCAGAAGGCTATCTAAACTGAGGGTTTAGCAGTATGCAAATGTATTTACAGTGTTGGTTATTTAATTGGTTAAAGGGCAGATGATTAATCAGCTGCAAATTATTTAATCAGTGCCACAAACTTGTACACATGTGGCTCATTTATATGAAAAATGACATTGAGTATGCTAGCCAAGAAAGTTTTTCAGAGCTAGGCTGTAATTATTCAGCTTGATATAAATGTAAAGTCACTTTATCCCTCTCTTGTGTGTGGTCCATCATGGAACACGGCATCTGATAATCTCTGTTCCATATATTTTGTTTAATTAAATTGTACCATAACAAACCAACAGTAGAATTATTAAAATAATTCTAAAAGTACATTTTTAAAAATATTAATGTTCAGAAACTGCCATTTTTGGTATCCATGTTCACATTTCTGTGCTTGGCTCTATGTTTGTTTAATTAGCAATGTATTTTATTACTTGAAAATTGCCTGCCATGGAATTTTATGAACTGTATGTCTGAAGTGATAAGAAACTATTGCCTGCATAAATTATTTGTTAAAAACCCTAGTGGATTTTTCTAACTGTTAATCACAATAAGAAGGAAATAGATGTTTGTTAATATTTCTCACTGGAGAATTTTCCCTGCTTCCTGGTCTTTTTTCACCTAATCGCATTAATGACATTCTTTGGAACAAAAATAGGGAATTTATCAAAAATTCCCCTCCAGATCTTATTGTACTACAACTTCCACCGACCTTAGTCAGGATTACTAATAATGAAGGATGTTGGAAAATAAACCCAACAACATGTGAAGCCTAAATACAGCCCAACAACATGCTGTCTTTGAAAAATGGCTAACGGCTGAAACAGACAGCAGTAAAGAGGTGGGTTGATGCCACCCCTTTGACTGCCAGATCGGAGCCGTGGCAGCCCCATGCCGTGGCACCGATCTGGCTTTTTCCCAGCTCAAAAAGAAGCAGCAAAATGCCATTCCTTTTTGTGCCAGAAAAAACAATGCCTTTTCTGCTGCCACTGCAGCTTTTCGGCACTCCTGTGGCTTGTGGTTTCTAAACACCACACAGCCAAAGCGCCACAAATGCCCTCACGTGGGCAGCAGAGCAGCGTAACACTGGCTTTTGGGGTGACATTGGGGTGTGTGTCATGCGTACACCATGCCCCATGCTGCCAGGAAGCCAGAGTATTGTGCCTATTCATGTACTAGGACTTTGTTTTCCAATATTCACCCTCTACTGCCCTGCCCTAGATTAGCTTCAAAAGATTCTCCAGGCCAGCAGGGTTTCAGGGAAAACTCCTTCTTGGTCCATAAGTCTTCTATCTGTGAAGAGGACATGAACTGGGTTCTGTATTTTGTGTGAACTGCCTTCTCCAAGCTGCATGGTGTATGTGTGGCAGTTGCAGTTCATGAGGGCCATTATTTATATTATGGTATCTTTATCATGCTTTTGTATATAAAAAGAATGGCATGTGTGGTTCCTTTCCACACCTGATGAGAAGAATTAGAGATGTTAACTGGCCCATGCTCACCCAGTGAGTTTCCTAGGTGAGGTGAAATTTCCCTAGGCATATTGCAAAACTGGCTGTAGAAAGCATCAAGCTGTGTGGTTGTTATTTTTTTTAAAAAAAGCTTTCAGCTTTGTTGATAGACCTTACTGAGTAAAGGGAGAAAACCCTTATTTTGCAAAGTCTTGGATACTTGCACTGCTGAAGGACAAGCAAAGACCTACAGCAGAAGGTTTTGAGGCTGATGCTCAAGTCCCATTTAATACAGTATCATAGTAAAATTGTGTCCCTTACATAAAATGGCAAAATCAAGGTTTGCCTTTTAGAATTTATATATTATTTAAATATTTTCAAGCCATGGATAGTTGAATCCATGGAAAAGGAATCCTTGGATATGGAGGGCCGACTCTGTGTGTGTGTGTGTGTGTGTGTGTGTGTGTGTGTGTGTACATGTGTGTAATAGTAGGAGTGGAGATGGGAATTGTCCTTGTGCTAATGGACTGGATGATTCCAGGGGAGTGGCTCACCGAAGCCTAACTCCTACTTGGACAACCTCTATCCTCAACCCCTCCCAGATGTCATCCTACATCTCTGTGAAGAAGGAGGCATGGAGCTGCATTGTGAACACATGTATTCCTATTGCTGGCTCCAGCCAGAGACCAGATAAGAGTTGGCTTTCCCCCATTTCATCCTATTATCTATTGGCAATGCAAGCAGGGAGGGAAGTCCCTCATCTGTGGATCAGGAATTTCCCTGATGAGGAAGGGACAGTGCTTCAGGGAGAGAATCTCTCCTTGCAGGTTGAATGTGGACCCTACAAAGGCTGAACTAGGCTTGTGGACTAGAAGTCTCTCCCCCCCCCCCACCACTTTTACAGTTTGTTTTGAGTCTGCTGAGACATTCCCTCTTGTGTGTGTGTGAGAGAGAGAGAGAGAGAGTGGTGTTGTCTTGGCTATATAAGGACCCACGATCAGATAAGGCATTTGTTATTTGTGTCTGGGATGCCCTTTCACCTCCACCCCTATGGCTGAGAAGACGATAGCCAGAAGAATTCCTGCAGCAGCAGATGCCTTTAGCTAAGTTGCTGCCTAGACAAGAGGCCTGTGATACTTTAATACGTAGTATCTGTCAGATAACATTAGCACATTGCTTCAACAGATAAATTGACCAAGAGATACAAGCTACAAGGAGCAAACTGAGAGATAGAAAAGGGCATGCTTGGTCACTGGTGTTTGCTAAGGCCACAGAAAGGGCTGTCTGCCCATTGTTAGCATGCTTTATGATTTGAGCTTTCACAGTATGGCCTGGCAGCACCAGCATCCTCTCCTACTAGTCCATGTTGTTGTCTAAATGATCTTAAACTCACTTAATAATTTAAAAAGAAAAAGTGTGTTAGCTCATGTCATCGCTAGGGATTTTTTTTAAAGAATGCAACTCTTAAATGTTAGGCTTTTTCTCATGGGATCTAACCTGAAAATACCTTTACCGTGTACCTATTTAACAGGTGCAGTATTCCCCTCATACAAACGATTTTTAGAAATTTCAAATTTTTACCAGAACATGCTTTACATAGTTGCACATATCCATATTTTTTATGAATGGAAAGGTAGCACCAGCTACCTGTAATAATATTTCTATTATATATCAAAACCTGCAATTCAAACGTTATATTTATATCCCGTTTTCCCTGTTATGAATGCTTGCAGTAGTGTGTAAGCAGCCTTATGCCCAGGGTCCTTCTTAGCTGGAGACATGAAAGTATGTAAATACAGTACTAGCTCAAAAGTAAGTGCCATTGAATAAAATGTCATTTAGTCCTAAGTAAGCATGCATAAAATCAGAGATATATCAGGTACCTTCACACAGTATTTGCAAACTGTTGTTCTGTGAAACGGTGAAAAGTGTGTTTTAAAGGTAACAGTTATTCTGGCAGTATCTGAGATGCTTATATGTAAACCTAGTCTTTCCAAAGTTGTTTAGAAGATTATACTGGGTAGTGAATCCATGGAAGTGCAATTTTCACACTTATTGTTTTCCAGTGCTTTGAACAATCAAAATTGTCCTAAATGCTAAATAAATGTAGGTGTTTATAACATAGTATTAGCAGTTTACAATTTCCCCATCTTCTGTAGAAAGTGTACCTGTCTTGTTCTGATGGTTGCCTGTGAGTATGCTGATTTGGCTTCTCTCTGTTCCTCTAGTAATGGGATCATGAACATTTTGGAAAGGGAATGTTTCTAAAAAAATGAGATCAATCATTAATAGGAGGCCGAAAGATGGAATTACAAAGACAAAGGGCAGGAACAGACCAGCAAAATATGCTGGCTTCCTGGTAGCTTTGGGGCATGGCGTACACACACCACCAGGCTGGCAGGAAGCCACCATGAAGCCACCTGCCGTTTACATGGCAGCAGCTTTTCAGTGCTCCAGCAGTGCGGCACTTAGATACCGCACGCCACAGGAGCACCCAAAAGCCACCGTGGTGGCAGAAAGAGCACCCTTTTTCTGGCGCAAAAAGGAGTGGCATATTGCCACTTCTTTTTGGGCCAGAAAAAAGCCAGATTGGAGCCACGGTGTGCAGTTGCCACAGCCCCAATCCAGCGCTCAAAGGAGCTGTATAAAGCCATCCCTATACGTCTGGCTGTTACAGCCCTAAGTCCCTCAGGAAGCTTAGCAGGGTCTCAGATAAAATCCATGGTGTAGTTTAGAAGAGTCACCAAAAGTTCCAGAGAAATCAAATGTGTTATTAGTACAATCAAGTTTAAAAGGAAAGAAGTGGAAAGAAGGTTGTTTTGCAGTTGTGGTTGTTGTGGTTGTTTTTGATGTTTGTGTCCATGGGAGGAGATGGAAATGAGAGGGGAGTTAGAGTTGCCATAAACTGGAAATTACTTGTAGGCAGATAAGAGACAACAATCTCTTAGGCAGAAGACTAGAGTATGTGATGTGTGGATTAAAATATGCCCATGTGGATACCCATATATCAGGATGACTTCTTCTGTTATTTGATCATGATGTCAGAAGCTTCACATGGGCATGTACATAATGTCCCATGTAAATAAACATAATGTTTCTATTGTAGTTGCCCCCTTCTAGCTCCTGACTAGGTTATTTTTTAAAACTCCTGGTTTTTTAAAAAAAGCATAAGTATGTAAATCTTGAAGCTCTCTGTCTTATGTAGAGGCTTCACTGACACATGGATGACCTTGAAACATATCAGGTCCTTTCAAAGTCTTATATAAATAAAGAGAGACAATGGTTATATTTAGAAGCAATTCATCTGATTTGTTTAGCTTCTGCAAAAGGTAGTCATATTATCAGAGTGGTAAAAGTTTGCACTTAGAATTAAAGATGAACAGACTTCAAAGGCATTTAGATATTTTCAAATCAGAAATTTGGAAATCCCAAGTTGTAAAGTACAGGCACATTGCATTTTGGTATATGGGCAGGTTACAGACTGCCATCAAATGTACGTATTCAGTACGTACTAGGGTTAGGAAGGGGCGGTGCTTCCGCCACCCCCCTAACCCCTATGTACTGAGTCCGTAACAAAAATGGCGGCGGCCATTCCACTGGAGCCCTGTGTGGCGCCGTGGTTAAATGCCTGTACTGCAGCCATTTACTTGAAACCCACAAGGTGCGAGTTCAAGGACAGTTAAAAGGGCTCAAGCTCGACTCAGGCTTGCATCCTTCCGAGGTCGCTTAAATGAGTACCCAGACGTGTTGGGGCAAATTAGCTTACTTGCTAATTGAGCTTACTTGCTGTTCACCGCTATGATCTTTGGAATAGCCGTATATAAATAAAACCAAATTACTAATTATTCTTCATTATTATTATACGTCACGACCGTGCCGCCTCCAACGATGGCGGCGCGGTTCTGACGTATTGAGGCGTGCAGGGCACCTGTGCACCCTTTGCGCGACCCCGGAAGGAGCTCCGTTTCGGAGCTCCTTCCTGGTTGCATTGCTGGGCGCAGCCTTCCGACGGCTGCGCCCAGCAACGCAAGGGAGAAAGGGGTCTCCTCCACCCCACTGCCACGGGGTGTCCTTGGGGCTTGAAGCCCCAAGGACAACCCTTTCCAGGCTTGCGGGGAAGCGGCCTTTTGCCGCTTCTTGTGGCCCGGAGAAGTGACGGATCGGGGCTCAGCGGCTGCCGTTCTTTCGCTGAAGCCCCGGATACACCGGGGAAAGGCGCACCTCGCCCCAAAGGGGCGGTCTGTAACGTGCCATAGAAACATGAAGATGTCAACATTAATTGCTTTGAGGGTTAGAATGCAACACTTCAGATTGCATCATTAAGATTTTAAATTGTTACTGTTGAATTGATATCATTATGCACAGTTTGGCTATATCCAAGTGAAACGCAATATCTTGAATTCAGTGACACCTATCTTATTCAGAATTAATTTTGAACTTTTGTTTTAGCTATAAAGCAAAGGACAGTAAAAATGGATAGAAATTCATGCATCTAGAGGATTATTCTCTTTAGTACAGGAAATTAGAAAGTTAAACCAGTTTGAGCATATGCAAATTATAGTGATTGACAAATGCTTTATATTCCTCCTTTTGACAACTCTTTTTATATTATGATAAACTGCTAAAAGATTTATTAGGTAGACTTTGACAGGTTAATGACTGAGTAGGAAATCACGTGACTGTGAACACTGTTCTTGGTGACATAGAATTGACTTCCTAACTCTCTCCATGCTAATAAAAAAATTACAATGATGAACTTTGATTTTCAAAATCATTTAGAGTTTTAGGGCTTTAAGCCTCGGAAGTAATGATGTCTCATATTATATAGAACTTTTAATGAGGGAGGCAAAGAAATTTCTAAAGGTGTCAGTATAATGGACTGTTGCATCTCTCTTTGAATACTCCTGCACTTGTCTCCATGTTTCACAATTCTTAAAGTTTTCTCACTGATTATTCTCTATCTACCCTGCCTCTAGTGATGAGGTCTAGCTGATCCGTTTTGATGAAAGAGTGAGTCTGGGACACTCTTTCAATATTAAATTCAGCTGTCTGAATCTAATCTGTGAGAGAAAGGATATTATGTCAAGGCCCCTTTGGGCTCTCTTGGCACTGCTAGAACAATGTAACAGAAAAGCACTGCGATCCAAAAGTAGATACAGTTTTTGTAAAGGAATGGGAAAACCTAAGAACAGCATTTCCAAAAATCATATCCTTTGAAGAGTTTTTTTTTCCCCTACAGCTGCCAGAATTCCACATTGTTGACCATGCTTGTGGGTGGGAAGGAGGGAGGCAGAAAGAAGTTCAGAACATCTGCAGGGTACTGGGTCCTATTAATCTTAGTGGGATCGCGATTCAGCCATTAGTCCAGATCCAACCTATTGTTCTTATGTCATGGAATTTGGAATTAATTCATTCTGATGCAAATCAGTGAAGTGGTTTCCAACCAATACATTAGAAAAAGGAAAGCCATAGTGTTTACATTAAGCAAAATTTACTACTGCAGGGTCTCCATTTCCTATACAGTCGTCCCTCATATGGGTGCACATAGAGTCCACGGTCTCACTCTTTGCAGGAGGGACGAGCTCCTATCTTTAAAATGGGCATGCCCACACATGGCCCTGGACATTCCCAACAAGCACACATGCCATTATTCTCTATGGGACTTGCATATGTGCGAGTTGCCATTTTCACGGGGGATCCAGAAAGGATCCCCCACAAGTTGGGAGAAGCGACTGTATATGAAATTGAGAAATTAACCTTGCATTGTTTGAGCTGAATGTGATGAGGAGAATGAAACAAAAGTTTAGTTGATAGAACCTGCAATCCTTGTTTTATATCAAGGAGTTTATCGCATTACAAAAAAACCCTAACTTACACCTGCCATGTTCAAGTTCACGAATGCAGTTGGGTATTATCACATGCAAAATGCCACCGATGCTGCCGCCCAACTACATCCTGCCTAAAACTTGTCTACCATTCACACTCAGGTGGCCGATTTACAAAGTCAGTCCCAAACTTGCATGTGAATATATGAGCTGTCAATCTAAGTTTAAATGTCATGGTTAAAACTGGCTCATAAATTAAATGTGCATTGCAGAACAAAGGAATACACAAAGATGAAATGTTTGTTTGGGAGATATGCAAAGTAGCTGACAGATCATTGTCAGGTGAAGACTTGAGAGCACCTACATACATAAGATGGCAGAATTTAGCAAGTGTTTAAGGATATTCACATACCTCACTTGCTTATTCTATTTTAAAGTATTATTAAAGTAAGATGAAGCTCAGAGATATAGAACCCTGGCAAGGACTTCATGTCTTTGGGATTTTTCAGGCTGTTTGACTTAGTCAAGATGGCAAACTTTTCAGTGCTATTTTTGACAAAAATAATTGGTGCTATAATGCATAGCTGTATAGAAAAGATGAGGTAAAATTTATTGACAACTGTCAGTTTCAGTTAGAAGCATTCTTAATATCATTAATCCAACACAAACTCCTCTACACACTGATCTCTATATAGGTATATAAGGCATTTAACATGATTGAATGGTCTTTTATACAATTGTTCCTCAGAAGACTAAGAATAGATTTTCAAGTGCTATTTGTTAACTATTGCAGGCCCACATGGGCACTATATGATATAGTGCACTGTACAAAAAACAAAACCAGTTTCTTGAATGAGGTGGTAAAAATGAAGAAACTGGCCCATCAGTTTTAATCTCAACATTTATGAAAAATTAGACAATACATATCAAACTGCTGGTGGTCAGTCATCAAATGTAAGTGCCTACAATTACTGTATATACTCATGTATAAGTCTAGAAATGTAGGTTAAAAAAATTGACCCAAAAAACCTGAGTCGACTTATCCACGGGTCAATGTAAGTACCTTATCTTAACTCTTATTAAAAAGAAGGAAGCAGGTGAAAGGGAAGAGTATAATGTTTTTTGGAAACACTGCACCCCTTTACTTTCTCATCCATCCAGCCTTAAAGGTGAACACAAAGAGCTATGTCTGCTGGAATTTTTAAAGTTTTTGACATTGTTTTGCTTTGCTTCATCCTTTAGATCCTTTGCTAAATGCCCCTATGTTTTATCCTTGACTTATCCATGAGTGATATCAAAATCCATAATTTTTGCACCCAAAACTTGTCCTCGACTTATACATGAGGTCAACTTATAGTCGAGTATATACGGTAAGCCATTTCATAATACTTTAATTTTCAATCAGCAGAGGCTGCCTTTGATCAAGCATGTTCTATACTGCAAAATTTCAGATCTCCCTGTTGAGCTATTTTCTGAGCCTAAGATATGGAGTCAACTGGATTTCTCTTTATAATGGCAGAATGTGATTAGTTTTCTTCATTCTTTACATGGGGCTGCTATACTTTAAGTGGTTTTCCAATACTACCCATATCTTCAGTATTTTGGTTTCAAAATTCTCAAACAATGCCCCTGATTTCCTAATAGTAATGTTAGTACATTTTGTAGGAGCACTAAAAAACAAAAAATTAGAAAAATTGATCCACCTTTCTTTTTCTTGGCTGGGTAGTGATAGAATTTCATTGATATAATATTTAGAGTAATTTAGTTGGTTCAAAGCAAAAAGAGACCTACCAAGGAAGACCTTTGGAGCAACATGGTCCTTAGTCGTGAAGCTACTCTTTGTCCTGGGCCAGGCATTTTTGGAACTTCAGCCCAAGGTAAGAAGACATGATATCAACATCTAGCTTTTGGCTGTAAATGGAAGCCATTGCAGACCAGCTTTGTGGAAAGGGGACAGGAGACCAGATAGGGTGACAAACAAGCTGAGTTGAGGTAGTCTGATTGAAGTGCACTGCTCATAGTCATTTGAGTAGGGATGCTTTCATATTTGAGCACTCGTGCTTCCAATTCCTTGGTCCATCCCTTCTCTTTAGCCTCCTGATTTTATAAAGAAGTACTGTGAAACTGGATCTTATATGAGTGGATTGCAGTTTTGGAGATTCCTCTTCCTTTGGAGATAGACACTGCTTCTTCAGTTGTTAAGGAAATGAGCAATGTAATAATATCTTACTGTGAAATGTCTTTGGTTGCCAAATGTAGATAAATTTTCCTCCCTGCATGGTGCCATGCATGGAAAAATTGTGTAATGCTCACCATCCAAGTGCAGAATTTCACCATCCTGAGATTTCTTTACAAAGCTTTTTAGTTGTTAAGGTTTTGAAAGTAACATGGAAATCTTTGAACATGCAAACATATATTTGGGTAGACCACTTCTATTTTACTGCTGGAACATATATTAAATGCATAAAGACATTAGAGACCATTATGAAGAGATCAAGGGATTTATAATCCACTACCCTATGAAAGTCTTTGAAATTGTTCTTCATTAATCAGAAAACAATTTTTTCTATCAGTATTTCAGTAAAGTATAATAATTGTTTAATTAGCTTCCCAATGCATCCCTTACTCATTATCATTGTGGGAAATTGAACTATGTTTAGGTTATCTGGAGCGTGCCAGCTGTCAAAGCAGAGTGGAAAGACTGCAAAATGAACTAATGTCAAATGTGTTTCAACTACATCACTGTTCTTGGCATATCTTGCACATATCCTGATATGTCTTGATTTGGCAAGTAGTCTAAATATGTATTGTGTCCACTCAACCATGTTGAGCTGCATCACTTTTGGAAATTATTTCCTCTCTCTGACTTCAAATCATTCCACTAGCTTCTAGAGCCTTATCTTTTGTCGTCCCCCCCCCCTTTGGGGGCAAATCCATTAATGAGCACTTACAGTTCTTTCTTTGCTCCCCACACTCCCCATTTCAGCTCAGCATAGCCTCACGAAAATAAGAGTTTGCACAAATATAGGTGGGTTACAGCCCGCCCATTTGGGGCGGGCTGTACCCGCCCCTTTCCCCGGTGTATCGGGGCCTCAGCTGCCAGAACGGCAGCTGCTGAAGCCCCGATCCACCGCTTTTCAGGCTGTGGGGAAGCGGCAAAACGCTGCTTCCCCACAGCCTGAAAAGGAGTGTCCTTGGGGCTTCAAGCCCCAAGGACACCCCGCGGCGGCGGGGAGAAGGAGAAAGGGGCTGCTTGGCCCCTTTCTCCCTTGCTTCGCTGGGTGCAGCCATCTGAAGGCTGCGCCCAGCGACGCAAAGTGGCGCCGCAAACCAGGAAGGAGCTCCGAAACGGAGCTCCTTCCTGGTCCGCGGAAAGGGCGCACTAAGCGCCCTGGCGCGGACCGACGACGTCACGTCCGTGCCACCCCGTATAGAGGCAGCATGGTCGTGACGTCGTCATGGCGGCCCTCTTGTGGAAGGGGAGCCGCCATTTTGTATGGACTCAGTCCGTACTAGGGTTAGGGGGGTGCGGAAGCACCGCACCTTCCTAACCCTAGTATGGACTGACTCCGTACTTTCATGGCGGTGTGTAACCCGCCATAGTTTGACAATATAATGTGAATTTATGCAGTCCTGTTTCTCAATAGTCAAGTTGAGGTTACAAAGAAAGAAATGAATGTTACCAGATCAAAATCTTGATCAACTGCTGGTAGAGGAATTCTGGGACATACCTTGCAAAAGGGTGCCTGGTTTTTCTGTGTCCACTTTGCTTGGTAAGAGCTTAAAATTTTAAAAGTGTGAGCCATTTTTTTTTGGTCACTGGGAGGAGGAGGAGCTAGAAGCCCATTCTATAGAAACTGCTGGTAGAGGCATGCACCTAATGGCACGCAATATTGTATTTTCACATTCAATTTGTCTTTTATTCATTTTTATTTTGTATAGTCAAGGAGGGTTTAAAGTACAGAGGAGAAGGTCACCTGCGCACAGTGTTGAAGGACATCTCCTTCAATTTTACGCTTTACTTTTCACTACTCCCTTAAGGGGCTTGTGGGGACTTGCTCAGAGGAAGTGAGTCAGACACTTGCCTCTGGAAGGAGCTAGTAGCCAGGAGTTCTGTACATAACTATAGCCCCAGTTGATTGAGCTCGCCAGCAGAGTTTGGGGACAAAGGCTAGGCCCACAGGGGTTCTTTACACTGGTGTTTAGCAGGGGAAGCCCACAATCTTGTTTCAGTGCCTCCTTAAGATTTCTCAGTATGGACACTGAGGGACCTGCTGCAGTCACCTGCAACACTTGTGGTATGTTTGTCTTCCTGCCTACAGATGTGGGGAACTTCACCTGCACTAAGCGCAAGTTGGTAGTCCTCTTAGAAGAGAAAATACAGCAGATGGAGGCCCAGGTAGCTTCACTTCAGCTTCATAGGGAGCAAGAGGTTTTCCTGACCAAAATGAACCAGATGGTCCTGGATGGAAAACACACAGAGGAAGTTGCTGGGGAAGAGGAGGTCACCTCACATACAACAGAAGTAGATAGTTGGAGGAAGGCCACACACAGAAGTAGGGAAACCAGGGAATGTTCTGTGAGCTTGCAGCTACAGAATAGATTTGAATCACTATTATCAAGGATGATGAGGAAGAGCAGCAGGGACAGACTTCAGGGACAGAGCAGGGGACCTAGAGAGTTCCACCAAAGGGAACAGCCACTGCTAAGCCTCGAAGGAGGCATGTGGTGGTCTTGGGGACTCCTTGCTGAGGGGTACAGAAACATTGGTTTGTGGGCCCGACAAGATGTCTCGGGAGGTGTGTTGTCTCCCTGGGGCAAAGATCCGTGATGAGGCTGACAAGACTTGTCAAGCCTACTGACCGTTACTCCTTTCTTTTGGTTCATGTGGGAACCAATGATACTGCAACGCACAGCCTTCAGAATATCATAAGGGATTATGAGGGTTTGGGTAGGAAGTTGAAAGAGATGGATGCACAGATTTTCATCTCATTTCTTTTCCCAGTCAAAGGGCATGATCCAGGAAGGGAGAAGAAAATAGCAGAGGTGAATAACTGGCTCCGCAGACGGTGCCGCCAAGAACGATTTGGATTCTTGGATCATGGGCTGAGATTCCATGAGGAGGGACTTCTGGCAAGGGATGGGTTGCATCTCATGCCAGTTGGCAAAAACGTTTTTGCCAATAGTCTAAAAAATTTGATCAGGAGGGCTTTAAACTGAGTTATGTGGGGGAGGGAGACAGTATTCTGGAAGGCAAAAGGGATGGAGAAAATAGTCAAACTGTCATAGAGGAAACAAGACAAACAGTGCAAGGACCCAAAAGTGGGAGGCAAAAAAACTTGCACAGGCACCAAGTCAAAGGGACACATGGTCTTCGATGTCTCTACACTAATGCACAGAGCATGGGAAATAAGCAACAACAAAGTAAATATGATATCATAGGCATCACTGAAACCTGGTGGGATGAGTCTCATGATTGGAATGTAGAAATAGAGGGGTATAACCTTTTCAAGAGAAACAGGCCAAACAGGAAAGGAGGAGGAATAGCCTTATACTGTATGTCAGGGACATTTACACCAGTGAAGAGATCCAGGACATCAATCCTGAAAACCAGGTGGAGAGCATCTGGATAAAAATTGAAGGGGAGGGAAACAACAGGGATGTGACTGACTGACCTTGGGCAAGTCACATTCTCTCAGCTTCAGAAGAAGGCAGTGTGTATGGTGTACAAGCCCTCTTATTTTTCATGAACATCTTAAGATCCAGTAGTTGGAATCAAACCTAAGTGTAGAGTTAAGCTATACTGATGCCAGGTATTTGTTCGGCAATATATATGATCTGACAGTCCTTCCACTGGTTGTGCTAGGTTTGTTCATTTCAGCAATATAGCTGAGAGATGGAGGGGGGTAATTGTATTGTTCTTATTATTCAGTAATAGTGATCCAAAAATCCTTGCTGAACAGCTCTACATCTCCCGGAAATCTATCAATAGTTCAAAAACTACCTTCTGCCAACCCCAGCCTAAAATTTATTGTCTCATGAAAACAATGGAATTTTGCTAGTAGATTATTTTTCAGTAATGTTGCTTATATAGGGACTGTGAACAGTTTTCAGTATTCTGCCTTTCTTGTTTATTAACATAACAAGTCTGAGATTTAGGTAGGAATGGAAGACAGCAACTTGTCTAGGCATTAACTAGAGAGTGCTGCGGCAAAATAGGAGTTTAACCTTGAGTGCTATCCTCCTATGAGGGCTACTTTTAATTGTGGTTCAAATATAAAAAATGTAAAAACTAAAGTAAGAATTCTGAGACTTTTTTTCTCAGTGGAAAAGGTGCTATAATTATTTTCAATGTTGAAGTGACTGAGACTTCAGTGTGCATAGTGTACAAGCTCATTTTGTTATTGGTAACCAATATATTTTTTTGTTGGTGATTTACCCCTTAATTTTTAAGGATAACAAAGGACAAAATCCATTGCTGTACAAATGAACTTCTCTTGAACAGCAGGATCTTCCCCAGTTATCCTCCCTGCTACTGCTACCTGGACTCTCCCCATCCCAAATATTATCAGCCAGGTCCCTAATCCTCCAGAACAGAAGTAGTGGGCACACAAGGGCTTGCAATGGGGAGGGAAATCTCCCTTCTACTATTCAGCTCACGAAAACCATTCTGTCAGAAAAGGGGGGGGGGGGCTTTAATTGTATACCAACCTGAATAAATGAATTGACACATCATGAGTACTTATGTGTCTATTATTCCACCCTAAACACTCCTTAAAAATTACGATAAGTTCCCAGCGTTACAAAGAGAAGTTATTCCAGAAAAATACAGTCAACTTTCCATATCCATACATTCTGCAGCCACAGATTCCACCAGCCACAGCTTAGCAGTATATATTTTTAAAATTCCAAAAAGCAAACCTTAATTTTGTCATTTTATGTAAGGGACACCATTTTACTAGGTGCATAATGGGATGTGAACATCCATGGATTTTGGTATCCATTGAGGGGATGGTCCTGGAACTAAACCCCAGTGGATATCAAAGGCCCACTGTACTGGTGAGAGAATCAGTGTGGCAGCAGTTCATCAGATCCTTCTAGAGCAGAGGTTCTCAAACCTCCTAATGCCGCGACCCTTTGATACAGTTCCTCATGTTGTGGTGACCCCCAACCATAAAATTATTTCCTGAGACCATTGGAAATATGTGTTTTCCGGTAGTCTTAGGCAACCCCTGTGAAAGGGTAGTTCAACCCCCAAAGGGGTCGTGAGCCACAGGTTGAGAACCGCTGTTGTAGAGCTTCTTAAAATGGATTTTTGTAAAGCAATTCATGTTAATAAATTGGTTAGAAGAGCGTCTCTGTGACTGCTCATAACACAAATGAAAACAGAAGATACAATTACAAATCTCCAATGCCTTGTCTTGTTTTGCCTCAAACCTGTGGTAAAAATTAAGTGTCTGAACTCATTTTATAAGATGTTCCTAGTGCTGTAGTATATTGAATAATGTATCCAAGTCAGTGTAAGACCTTTTGTAATTTTCTTCATGATGTATTAATCAGTTTGTGATAGGAATAACAGTGACTTTCATATTCATCACTCCAGGGCCTCCCCTTTTGCTGCCAGAAAAAAAGTAGTCTAGGGGCCCAAACAGACAGGCCAAAATAAAGCTGCTTCGGGTCACTTTGGAGATATCCTATTTAAATGATGCATGCATCATAAGAGGCTGGAAGCCGTGCTAAAGTCACGCTCCAATCCTAAGGATTGGAGCACAGCTTTGGCACAGCTTCTGGCCTCTTAAGATGTGTGTGTCATTTAAACAGCATACCTCCAAACTGACCTGAAACAGCTTTATTTTGGCTTGTCTGTTCAGGCCCTAAGATATGCAGATGGCACTATAATACTAGCAGAAAACAACAAAGACTTGGAACAATTGTAGTCAAGAAATCAGAAGACAAGATATGGGATGGACAGCAAGAAGATCTTGAAGTGGAAGAAGATACAAGCGTGCACTAAAGTTAGAACTTTCCATACCATCTTATTTTCCATCATCATGTATGGATGGGGGAGCTGGATAGTGAAGAAAGCTGACAGAAATAAAATCTACTAATTTGACATGTGGTGCTGGAGAAGTTTGGTGTAAAAGTCAAACAAATGGGTCCTAGAACAAATTAAGGCTGAACTCTCCCTAGAATCCAAGGGGACTCTAACCTAAAGAATCTTGGGATTTGTAGTTTGTGAGGCACCACCAGTAGCCAGCATGGTGTAGTGGTTTGAGCATTGGACTACCACCTAATCATAGATTTGAATGATTCAGCTCTGAGAACCAAGTCATTTTATAGCATGTGTCTTTGTCTGTCTAATCATTCAAATTTACGATCAGGATAAGGTGCATGAAATGGAGGAAGGGGATGAATCTTTTAATCCCATATTTCAGTCCCAATGCAAATTGCCCTTGCTGAACTATGGGAGGGGAATTCTCTTGGCACCAACAACTTCCCTCCTATGCCAGATAACAGCCATAGAGAAGGTCTTTTGTTGTGATCAGGTGATAGGAAGGCTGGCCAGTCACAAGTGTGTTACAAGCTAGATCTGATATCATGTGGACTTATTGGATCAACTTGTAACGGGCTTGTATGAACAAATATTTCAAGCTCCTGATATAAGAAATGGCTTAGTATCTGCTGAGATACCTAAAATATGTATGAACTCATAAAAAACTTGCAACCTGTTTGGTTTGGATAGTTCTGACCAGTAGAGAAAACTTCTCACATAGCATTTCTCTTTATATTCAAACATTCTGTTAAATGATGTAGATTAGCACTGGTCTAGAGAAGAGCAGAGCTACATGATCTTAGCACTATCCCTTCCTAATCATAGGGAAATATGTAGAAGTGAAATACCGTATATACTCGACTATAAGTAGAGAAATTTATGCCCAAAAATTGTCCCTAAAATCTTGAATAGACTTATAGAAGGGTCAATGCAGCAATAGTGCTTAGAAAGGTCCTATAACAAGAAAGCCTGGTGCCCCAATCTCAATTGAATTCCTCCCCCTCCAGTCCGTTTGCAAGCCTTTCCTTCCTATCCTATCGCAAAAACTCCCCCTTGAAAAGCACTTGCCTGGTACGTTTGCAAGGCTCTCCTTCCCTTCTCCGTTTGTAAGGCTCTCCTTCCCTGGTCCCTTTGCAAGGCTTTCCTTCCCTGGTCCCTTTTGCAAAGCTCTCCTTCCCTGGTCCGTTTTGCAAGGCTCTCCTTCCCTGGTCCCTTTGCAAGGCTTTCCTTCCCTGGTCCCTTT
>NC_056522.1:239172920-239188534 GCF_019175285.1 Sceloporus undulatus
GCCAGGCTCTTCTTCCCTGGTCCCTTTGCAAGGCTCTCCTTTCCTGGTCCCTTTGCAAGGCTTTCCTTCCTATGGGGAAAACTCCCCATTGAAAAGCACTTGCCTGGTCTGTTTTGCAAGCCTTTGCTTCCTGTGGAAACAAATCTCCATTTAAATTCACTTGCTTCCTAGAGGTCCAGAGAAGGAGACGGACAGAAGTGGTATTTCCCCCTTTCCATCCTTCCTTATGGCTCCCTAAGTTTTACCCTTGACTTATCCACGGGTCATATCAAAATCCAGGATTTTGACCCTGAAACCTTCCCTCGACTTATACATGAGGTCGACTTATACACAAGTATATACGATAAAACAGTGGCCTCCTGGCTTTATAAAACTATCAGTTCTTTTTGCTTGGTGAAACTGCTGCCTCTCCCTGACTTAAGTGAAGATGGCTGAATCCTCCTAAATATAGGTGTGACAGCATGAACCTATTTTTTTTATTATAGTTGCCTTCTTTTAAAACAGGGGTAGGCAACCTTTTTGAGTCGGGGGCCAGGTTGCTGTCCCTCAGACAACTGGGGGGCCGAAGCCGGGGGTGGAGCTTCCACCCTCCAGGGGTGGAGCCATATGCCAGGGGTGGAGTTTCCACCTTCTGGGGGTGGAGCCACATGCCAGGGTGGAGCTTCCACCCTCCAGGGGCGGAGCCACACACTGGGGGTGGAGCTTCCACCGAAGCATCATCATCATCATCATCACCACCACCACTATCATTGTTACAGCAGACCTTTGTTACAGCACTTTGGAAAGTCACACTGTCTCACCTTCATAAATAATAAAAATAATGAAATGAAATAAAAAGCAATAATAAAAATAATGAAATAAAAAAACAAAAATAAGTGTTATATATTTTAAAAAAATAATGGAAAAAACCCAAGGCAGACCTGAAATGACTCACCTTTCCCCCTCCTCCCTCTCTTTCTCATTGAGAGGGGATTTTGCAGAAAGAACACCCAGGGCAAGTAGTAATAAAAATAATAATAATAATAATAAAATTACAAGCAAGGAAATTACTAAAATGCAATTGAAAATAAACTACAGCAAGCATGAACACAGTTTCAACCCAGAAAAGCCACAAGGTGCTCAGAGGGGATTTTGCAGAAAGAACACCCAGCTAACCCCCTCCCCCAATGAACCAACCTCTGGCCTTGCTGTGGCTGCAGCTGCTGCTCTGGCTCCCTGGCTCCCTCGCTCTGTACTCCTTCCTTCTTCCTCCTCCTCCTCTCCCTGCTCTTAGGGAGGAGGAGGGCGAGGTGGAGCCTGCTGCAGGCCTGCTGCAGCCCCTGGAGCCCTGTTGGAGTGCTACAGGGGCTGCAAAGGCCTCCTACATGGGCGCCGCCATTTTGTTTTTCAAAATGGCGGCCGAAATCTCGCGTGACCTTTGCCATCCTGAGGTCACGTGAGACTTCGGACGCCATTTTGAAAAACAAAATGGCGGCCGGAGCGGCGAGAAAACAGGGAAAATCGGCGGCAATCGGCAGCAGGACTGCGCAGGGGCCGGTAGGAAGGCCTTGGCGGGCCGCATCCGGCCCGCGGGCCACAGGTTGCCGACCCCTGTTTTAAAACCATCTGCCTTGTACATATTTCCTTTCTGCCGTGCACTGTAATAAACAGACATCACACAATTATTGAACTAAATGTATACACACACACACACACACACACACACACACACATTGTCCCAGGCATCTTCAGCCGAAAGCCTGTGAAAAATCTCCAACCTACTGTAGAGATCCCTGGTAGATCCCAGGTGCTCAAGGTTGTTTGTGTGGCCCTTTTCTCCTCCAAACTCCCTGGGGAAAAGGGGGGCTGATTGAATGATGAATCCAGGACAAGCAATTCACTTTTTGCCAACCCTGTGCTCCCTCTCTGTAACATCTGTAACACAAGTGGATTTCTGTCCACGTGTGATCTTGCTTTTTAATATATATTTTTTGGCATTTTTGTAGCCCACAGAGGGTTCCAGGGACAGAATTGGTTCCCATATCCATCACAGTTGACCACTTGTGGTTTAGGCATATTATAAAACAAACTGTAGTAGGCAAATGTACAGCAGGTACAGATTAATAGATTTTGTTGTTATGTATGCATCATGTGAAAATGATATAACAGTCACACTTAACCATACTTAGGTCCCATGGAAATAAAAGAAAAGTAAGCCACAACTAACTCAAGTCCCACAACAGAGAAAAAGCATGACCATCTTGGACCCAATTTGATATCTATTCCTTTACTTATATCTGTTTAAGTTCTAAAAATGTAAATTGTTAAGAAAATGACAGATGGGGAAATCCATAGGAACTGGCTGAGCAGAAAAAGTGGTATCTACTCACATTTTCTGTAAATGTAAACATCTTGAAATTTATCTGGCTTAAAAAAACATGCCCCAGTCCTTGTTGTTTATTAATTAGAGAGGCTGATTATAGTTGAGGAGTTTTTAGCTTCTCTATAGTGCATGAGTCAGGGAAAGTATCACTCAGTGGCAGACAGCTGTTTCCCAGTGCTGAAAAAGAGAGCATGCGGAATTCATAATTGCAGCAGGCAGGCAGCTAATGAAAATCCTCAAGGACATGAGATTTGTACAAACCACTAACTAGTGCAATACAATTTGTATGAATCTTTGTTGGCAATGTCATCTGAGATGATTATTTTGAATAGTCTCTGCATATCCGGCTTTCTGAAAGTGAAGTGCTTTGAGGCATATTCATAATTAGTTGCTTTGTATCATGACTGTCTAATGACTTCAGCAACATCAACAAATGCTACAGTGGGCTGACAAATTCTAAGTGTGCATGCATTTCGGTGGGGCAGGTTTGCGGATTCATTTCAACTGCTTGCCAAATCAGATTGTTCAGGTTTTATAGAAACCACAGTCACTATCTGTGATGATCTTGGGTGGGGATGGCTGTGCCTTATTTAATGAGTAGTCATCAGCATACTCTGCATGTTTTGTGACTTTGTGAGATTTTGCATTAGCCAGCATTTGGTGGGTTTCATCTGTAGACTGAAGAGCTTCTGTCTGAGGAACTGAGAAAGAAGCCATTTTTTCTGTTCGCAGAGTGCTTCCTTCGCACCCTCAAAATTGGCTCTGGGGGGCTAAAACCCTTCCAGGAGAGATTCTCTTATAATACAGAGGGATTTGGGTCAGAATAGAGTAGAAGAAATGCTAGTGTTCCACAGCTGGAATGACACTGAATTTTATCCATAGATGCTTGGTATATCCCAACGATGAGCTTTCTATCATGATACGTACGTAATCTTTCCATATCTGTAGAACCCAGTTTCTATGTGATGGAAGTTATTGGGAGACGAATGGTCTGTTCTTACTGTAACTGAGTTCAGTGTAGATCTTGGGATTTCTCTGTGTCTCAAAAATATGAAATGCGCTGGCTTACTAACACTCAACCAACAAAAAAGAAAACACTTACTGTACATATGTATGTATAAGTCTAGAAATTTTAGTCAAAAAAGGGACCCCAAAAAACCTGAGTCTACTTATCCACGGATCAATGTTATTATTATTGTGTGTGTATGTATGAGAGCCATCCCCTGGTGAAAAGCAAGAGAGTAATCTGTCCTGGAAGCACTGACTTCCCTCTATTCTCTCATTGATCCAGCTTTTAATATGAGCACAAACAGTTATGCCTTCTGGAATTTTGTAAGTTCTTTGGCATTGTTTTCCTTTGCTTCATCCTTTACATCCTTTGCTACATGGCCCTAAATTTTACCTTCAAATTATGCACGGGTCATATCAAAATCCATAATTTTGGCTCCCTAGTCTGCCCTCAAGTTATACATGAGGTCAACTTATAGTTGAGAATATACAGTAAATTTAATTTCAGTGGGAATTTTTCCCAGTTTCAAAATTTATAATTTGCAGTTGCGTATCTTTTTAAACTAAAAAACCAAAACCTTTCACTCCATTACTTATTGTGACGGTGTGGGGCTTTCCATAGAGCAGAGACAGAAATGTGTGGCTTTTCATACATTTCATACATAGGTTGCTGAATTGCAACTCTCTTCATACTTCATCATTGTCCATACTGCCTGTGGCTGATAGCCCAACAATACCCACCCTGCCAATGCTCTCTGAACTGCTTAAAAATTCATTAGGAAAAAGTTGTTTTCATTCAGATATAAGGGTATGAAAAACAAATGAATACAATATTAATATAAGGATTAAAATCCTAATTCTTGCAAATGGATACAATTTAGTTATTTATTTATTGAAATATCCTGTTTTAGTATGTTTTTGGATTACATATAGCAGGAAGATTTAACCTGAGGACAATACAGTAACTGTTCTAACTCTCACATATAGATCCTCTCTGATTTTGGAAGCTAAGCAGGGTCAGCTCTAATTAGTATTTGGATGGGAGACTACCAATGAATGCCAGGTGCTGTAGAGTATATCTCAGAGGAAGGAATTGACAAACCCACCTCTGAGTATTCCTTGCCTAAGAAAACCTTGATAAATTCATGGGGTTGCCATAGGTTGACAGGCAACTTGAAGGCACATACACACACACTACAGTTATCCCTACTTACCCACTGATTTTTTATACACTGATTCAAGCATCCATGGCTTGAAAATATTTTTAAAAAGTATAAATTTCATGTATCAAACCTTGATTTTTCCATTTCATATAAGGGACACCATTTTGCTATGCCACTGTATTTAATTGGGACTTGAGCATGCACGGATTCTGTTATTCACGGGTGTTCCTGGAACCAAACCCCACCGGATAACAAGGATCCACTGTACTTATACCTACACAATAATCTATATCTTAATGTGAATCTGTAATTAATTTTTTTCTTTAATGGAGAAGAAGCTGGGAACTTCTGCTAAGTGCTGGTTCTTCTGTGGTAAAATTCCTGCATGTGCTTCCCTGGATATCTGTGCAGCTGCTGAAGGCCGTTAATGCTAGACTTTATGTCACATTCAAAGTCCGCAAATAGTGTGTTCCTCACATACCAGCATCCTACAACCACAGTACATTTAGCTTTCAAGCAGCTTCTGCCTGGCTCTTGGTTAACCAAATCTACCTTTAGAATATGCACTCACCAAGTCACACCTTCCAAAAAAGGGGGGAGAAAGATTTTTGTTGCGCTTACTCATGTGCCCACATTGTTTCTTGGAATGCAGAAAAAAACACAAAATGTGCAGCAAAGGAACCACTTTCCTCCAGTGTTGAAATGCAAAATATTGATCCATTTTCAAGAGACTGCTGCCCTCTTCTTCCAACCCCACTTCCTCTGCTTTAATAACCTGCATTGTTAGGTAAGAAAATAACAGAGGTTATCTTGACAGCATCTCTCTATAAGCATATTTTCTGCCTATAATTGCCTGTTGAATGGCATCTGGTGTTTGAATAATCAAATACAAATGTAACAGAGTGGAGCAGCATATTGACACAAGCTGGTGTTTCATTCTATTTGTGGCTGTACCAGGCTTCCCGCACCCCGTCCCAAATTCTTACAATATAGGGCTACTATTCAAGTCATTTCAGGGTTTAAAATGACAGCATGATATTAGCCTTTGAACTGAAGAAAATATGTTTTCAGAAAAATGAAAGCAAATGAAATATAAATAATTCCTTGGAAAATTCACACATCCACCAGCAAAACATTCAGTTCACTGTAAATATGAATCAGAAAACCAGTAAGATACTGAAGGTGGAGTGTTAGGTTAGGACCAGACAGTCCTAGTTCTAACAGTGTTGTTGTGTGATGTTATAGGAGAATCATTTATTTAATGTGAAGACAAAGGCTTTCATGGCCGGCATCCATAGTTTTTTGTGGGTTTTTTTGGGGTTAATGTGGCCATGTTCTAGAAGAGTTTATTCCTGACATTTCACCAGCATCTGTGGCTGGCATCTAAGATGCCAGCCACAGATGCTGGCAAAACATCAGGAATAAACTCTTCTAGAACATGGCCACATAGCCCAAAAAACCCACAAAAACTATCATATATTTAAACTTGGAGAAGTGATAAGAATAAATCTCAGATACATAAACCATAAGGACCTAAATATTCTAAATACACCAGATCCTATCTGATCTTGGAAACTAAGCAGGTCAGCCATGGTTAGTACTTGGATGAGAGTCTGTCAATGAATACCCAAGGCTGTTAGTTGTATTTTAGAGGAAGGAAGTGGCAAAACCACTTCTGAGTATTCCTTGCCTAAGAAAAAAACAATTAAATTCATGAGGTCCCCATAAACTGACAGACAACTGGAAGGTACATACACATAAACCCTACATCATACAGGCATTTCCTAGATCAGACACCTTTGCGTTTGTTATTATTGTATTTTTAGGAATATTCTCCAGAAACTGAATGTGAAAGAGTTTCTCTCTCCACTGGAGCAACAATCCACATTACATAAATTATCATCAGTGCTGTATTTGGTCTTAATGCCTTCAGAGCTGATTTGATAAAATGTGTTACATATTATGGGTCTTGGAATCAACATGGGATGTAGCCTTTTTGTCTCAGTTTTGTTCACATATGGTCCAAAACACACTGCAGAAATAATCTAGTTTGAGAACGCTTTAACTGCCCTGGCTCAATGCTAGGAACTGTAGTTTTGTGAGACATTTAGCCCCCTCTGTCAGAGTTCTGGTGCCACAATAAACTGCAGTTCCCAGGATTCGATAGCAGTGAGCTACGGCAGTTAAAGCAACCTCAAACTGGATTATTTCTGCAGTCTGTTTTGGACCTTGGTTACAGTTTTGAGTCTGGAGCAGTTTGAAATGTTTCTTTCTGAAATGGGTCTCCCCTGTAAACATTGCTTATACTTTTGGGATCCACTTGTACACTAACTTTACCTTTTAAGAGCAATTCCCCCCCCCATAGGGGGAGAATGCAACAAGACCACATTACTAGGGAGCCCTGAGGAAGTGTATTGATTTAGGCCTAAGGGTAGCAAGAGAGAATAGGTGGAATCATATGACAGAGCTGTAAATCTTCAGGAAGCTGAGGATGGTGATGCCAGATGAACGCAGATGTGCTGGAGTCACATTGTATCATCATTGTACTATGTCTGTATGAATGGAGTAATTTTAGGATGAATTTGTTCTGATGGTTAACGAATCTTTTAATGCTATATGTGAAGGGATCTTGCAGTACATTTGGGACTAACTGTGTAAAAGAAGTTGTAGCCTGAGATATTTTGTAGACTCAGGGGCTGTGCAGACCACCCCTGAAGGGGCTGTCTGCAGCCACCTCCATCTTCGCCAGATTGGGGCCGTGGCAATCACACGCTATGGCCCCGATCTGGCCTTTCCAGGGTGCCATACTGCCAGTGCCGTGGCTTTACATAGCTCCTTTGGATGCCACACCTCAACTCCACCCCCAGGCTGGCCTTAATGGCCTGTCTGCACAGCCCCTCAGTATACTTCCTCAGATGCTTTCCTAGTCCATGTACAGTTTCCCATATTGCATTCATAGGGAATCTGGAACAATATGTTCATTTGTAGGCATGTTAGCCATGAGTAAGAAACCCATTTAATTCCCTATGGAAGTTCAGCTTCTGTTTCCTAATTGAATTTCATCCTTTTATGATGATGAACGCTGGTTATCTTTGCTCTTGGTGTGGGAGTGGGAAGGAGCTCATGTATTAGACCTCTGCTCTTGTGCCATTTGAGTCAGGCATTGCATGAATACGGATGTTGTTTCTGGAGCTTATATTTCAAAGTGTTGTTGGGTGCTTTGGCACTTTGACTTTGCTGAGATTTACAACCAGAGTGATGTATATAATCGTTGCTCTTGCTAGTGGGCAAAAGGTACTAGAGACATGGTGGATAGCTTTGCAGCAATCCTTTATGCCTTGAGGAATTCATAATTAACTGCTGTGTTGATGAGACAGTTTGCCAATGCTTTCACATATTATGGAATGATCCCTGATTGCTTCAACTGGGGGGCTCTGGGGAATAAATTCATGGCATGTAAAAGCTACAAAAAAGGGGGACAGGGCATTGCGTTAATTTTGGAGTAAATAGTTATTCTAATGCATTAAATTACCATAGTTTACAAAATCGCCCTATTGAAGATGCAGCCAGTACTGTTTCTTTTTTCATTATCTATCCTTCCTATTCACAGAAGGAGACAGTGCCAACTGTTATTGTTTGCCATAATCTTTGGCTACAGTGGTGAGAATCATGCAGCTCTCCGGATGTTGTAGTATTGTAGCTTCCAGCATTCCTCACCAATGGCTATGCTGGATAGGGCTGCTGGGAGCTCTTTTCCAACAACATTTGGTGAGCCACATGAAGCCCAAGCCTATTTCTTTGTGTGTGTTGTTGTTGTTGTTGTTGTTGTTGTTGTTGTTGCTGTTTTGTTCCCAAGCCTGTTTCTTGGTTTGTTTGTTTTTTGTTCATCACTGCAGGCTCATTTTTCTTTAAAGAGGTACCAAAACTGCCGTCCCCCCATTTTTAAAGCTGTATACCTGTCTGTGTCTGGCCTCCTTAGGGATTAAGGAATTTTCTATTCACAGATCTACTCTGTGGTTTTCTAAAAATAAATATTTTTCAGATATTCAAATATGGAGCATATCATATTCCAACAAATATTTGATATCTAGTATCAGCCCATTTTGGTGCGATTCTCACATTTCCTAAATCCTTCTCCTACTCACACCTCATCCCAAATTGTTCAGGGAAATCCCCATTTCTCCTAAAGGCATTGGGGAGGGCTGCAGTGGGAGGAAAACAGAGGAACTTTTTCTTTCTTGAATTTGCTTAGCTTACCTCTCCTAACAGTGCAATCCTCTAATGTCTATGTAGAAAGACCTGAGTCTCATACTGCGAGAACTGCAGAGAAGCCAATCACCTACACTTGAAGTTCCTCATGGCAGACAAGAGTTTTGTTTTTCTATTACTATTACTATCTACTGTTATATGCATTTGTTATTTTTTGGATTGTACGCCACTGGCAGGTTTTATTATTCTTATCGATTTTATCCATTCTGTGTACAGCGCTGTGCAAATTTACAGCGTTTTATAAATATAATATAATAATAATAATAATTAGGGCAGGTAAAATAATCCATCACTCCTTAGTATAGGATTGGTGCCCTTTTATCAAAGCTGCTATGTTTTTTTCTTACTGGCATATATACTATTAGAGCAGGCCTGTGCAAAAGATGACAGAGCTCTTGCACCTTTAACAGTTTGGTTGGAAAGGGGAATTTCAGCACCTACACCTGCTCGAATTTGCTCTTCTCTGGCTACATCTGCATTGCGGAAATAATCCAGTTTGACCCTACTAGAAGTGCTGTAACTTTATCCTGTAAAATTCTGGGAATTGTAGTTTTGTGAGAAATGTAGCCTTCTCTGTCAGAGAGCACTAGTTTCACAACAAACTTCAATTCCCAGAATTCCATAACACTGCAGTTAAAGTTGTTTCAACCTGGATTATTTCTGCAGTGTGGATGCAGCCTCTGTGATTTTTAAAGATGCAGGAACACTGTTCTTGTTTCCATCTGCCCACTCTCAACATCGGTTAACATTCTTTTTAAGGGAAAATGTAAGTATATCATTAAGATCAACATCCAGGAAGGGTAAGCATCAGTATTAATTCTGTTTCCAATCCAAGAAAGTTTCATATTTAGCCAGTATGCAATTTCCTAAAGTGGTAAATTACCATTTGCACCACAGCTCCCAGCATCCCCAGCCAGCATGGGAATTATAATCAGAAATCATTTCTAATCAAATTATTATTCTTATAAATTGTGTATTTCATGCCACTTTGGGTCCTGTGTCAGGTGAAAGGTGGGGCATAAATAAAAGAAATGAATTTATATTTATTTTATTTTATTGATTATTTAGTTATATTTGTAAGCTACCTTCAGAACCAAATCTGTGGAGATCTGAAACATATATTCCTAAAGATTTTTGCCTGGATGTAATGTCTTGTGCTAAATTTCAACAAGAAAGCTATTTGTTACTGTTTGTTTGAAATTAAGAACCTTTTTCCCTCCAAGAGTTTAAAGCATTAGTTTGAAATCAGGTGGGAGAATGAAAGAGCAACTTCCGTATCTTAACCACGTATGCAGATATTTCTAAGTGCCAATAATTACAGTCATCCATCCTAATTTTTAATATAATTCTGAGCTTGTCACAGAACATCATCTTGAAATGTTCACGCAGTCTTGGACACAGTCGTTGAAAGCATCTGATTGTTAGCAGACCAAGTTTAAAGTGTTCCAGTAAATTGCCAATCCTATAATGGTATTCTAAGAAGTGCATTTCTAAAGATATGCCAGAGGGCAATTCAATATATTCAGTATACAACTAGGGTTCTACTAAGGAACAATGAAGTAAAGGACTCTCAAAATAAAGATGTTTTCCCTTCAGGCTATCAGGCTATGTTCAAAGCAATCTTGAGACTGTACCCTTAGAAGACTAAGAAAAAAATCCTGAGCTTGAGGCATGAAAGAAGGGTCCAGGCCATCTGCACAGTAGGCAAAAGTCCCTCTGGCTACCACAATAAGTTATTGTGAAATGTTTGTACCTCCTAGCCAATCACAATGCTGGGCATGGTGTCTGGATTGCCAAAAGGAAATGGAATTATGCCAAATGCAACACACGCACATCTTCCAGTGTCTCTATGTTGCCTTCCCTGTAGTAGGCCCACCAGGTCTCAACCTTTTCATTATGGTAGTGTGGTTTTCTTTCCATGTTTGATCAGTGCCTGTAGATATCTGCCCATGCCATTCACTAAGGTCGGATAGCTTTTCCTTATTGACCTGCTGAGGCTTGCCATCTTGCCAATGTATATATGTGTTGGAAAGATGGGCTAACTCCTTATAAGATTTGAAGATGTTGCTGTGCAGGAACAACAGAGGAGCCTGAGCGCTTTAAGATCTGCGAGGAGGTAGGGGTGTGTTGGTGAGAGCGGCACACTCAAAAGCTGGATCGCCGGACTCCTCCCCTCCAACACAGGCCCCTTGGAGGACTCTGTTGCTGGGCTCAAGGGATCCTGCAGAGTGGCGGTGGAGCATTGCAGCTGTGCAGTGGGATAAGTGGGTTGGGTGTGTGTGATTGGGTGAGTTATGATAGCAAGAGGAATGTCCTTAATATTGGCTTTCCTCCAAGTACTAACTGTGTTGCTATCTAGTAGAGATGTTTCACATGCTGATGATGGGGTTGGTGGGGAAGTGGGGTGTAGTGTGAATCTTGATTTTGTTGACGGAGCTCCAATTGAGGTAGTGTGGGGCAAGGGGAGATACAGCGATAGGTGGGTGGAATTACAATATAAGGGAAGGCAGGATCGATGCTTAATACCTATCCTGCCTTCCATCCACCCTGCTAACCCAATAGAACCGAGGGTCAGTCCAATTGTACCACAGACCCTGTCTCTGCTCTTGTGCAATGCCAGGTCAATCAAGAATAAGACCCACATCATTTACGATCTTTTGGAGGATAAGAACTGTGACCTGGCTTGCATCACTGAGACCTGGCTGGGGGCCGAGAGTACTGCTGTGTGGGCACAGGCTCTCCCAGCCATTGTACACGGAAGATCTCAGGGAAATGAAACGGGCCACGCAACGACTAGAGCGCAGCTGGCGGAGACACCAGCGCTTGTCCGACAAGACACTCCATCAAGCTCTTTTGAAGTCTTATGGAGTGGCAATGGGTGCAGCAAAAAATTCTTTCTATGCTGCACGTATTGCGTCTGTGGAGTCGCGTCCAGCAGAGCTGTTCAGAGTGGTCAGGGAGCTAACTCAGCTTTCCCCCGCCCTGAACCCTATTTTAGAACCAACTAAGGCCTGCTGTGATGACTTTAACAACTTCTTCGCAGATAAAATCTCTCGGATAAGGACTGATCTCAACGCTGGCATTTCTTCACAGACAATAGAAGAGGTGTCCAGAGCTTCCGTGGACTTCATTAAACTGGATCATTTTGAGTTTGTACATACCGATGAAGTGGACAAGCTTCTTGGAAGTGTTAGGAAGATGACGTGCTCTCTCGACCCCTGTCCTTCTTGGCTGACTGCCCAGGGTGGTGATGCGGTAACATCTTTATCGTGTTGTATAATTAATGCATCATTCAGGGAGGGAAAATTTCCATCTAGCTTGAAATTAGCAACAGTCAGACCGTTGCTCAAAAATCCCTCCCTGGACCCCCTGTTAAGAAACAACTATAGGCCGGTCTCACTATTGCCATTTTTAGGTAAAGTGATCGAGAGAGCAGTTGCCTTCCAACTCCAAGCTGTCTTGAATGAAACTGATTATCTGGACTCATTTCAAACTGGCTTCAGAGCGGGTTACGGAGTTGAGACTGCCATGGTCGCCTTAGTCGATGATCTCCATCTGGGCATCGACAGGGGAAGTGTGACCTTGTTGGTGCTATTGGACATTTCAGCAGCTTTCGATACCATTGACCATGGTATCCTTCTGGAACGCCTGAGGGAGTTGGGCATTGGGGGCACTGCGCTCCAGTGGTTCCGTTCCTACCTCTTAGGCAGATTCCAGATGGTGCAGCTGGGGGACACTTGCTCCTCTAAGAGGGAACTGACATCTGGTGTCCCTCAGGGAGTGATCCTGTCCCCCACTTTATTTAACATTTACATGAAACCGCTGGGAGAGATCATCCGGAGACACGGGGCGCGGTGTTATCAGTATGCTGATGACACCCAAATATGCTTCTCTGTGTCCCTGACTGATGCAGTGACTAAGGATGGAGTCTCTCCTCTAAATGCCTGCCTGGAGTCGGTAATGGGCTGGATGAGGGAAAACAAACTCAGTTTGAATCCAGAGAAAATGGAAGTACTGGTGATAGGTCCCCCAGGCCTTAGAAAGGAAATTCATCCACCTGTCCTGAATGGGGTCACACTTCCCCTGAAGGATGAAATTCGCAGTTTAGAAGTACTTCTGGACTCGTCCCTGCAGTTGACATATTAAGTAGATGTGACGGTCAGAAGTGCTTGCTATCAACTTCGGTTGATACGCCAACTGCGACCCTACCTGGGCCAAAGGGACCTTGAAACGGTGGTACATGCTCTGGTAACCTCTCACTTGGATTTCTGTAATGCGCTCTACATGGGGCAACCCCTGTACCAAGCCCGGAAGCTTCAGTTAGTATAAAATATGGCAGCCAGATTGGTCACCGGTGTGTCCAGGTTTGACCATATAACACCTATTCTGAAAGATCTGCACTGGCTGCCTATTCACTTCCAAGCGCAATACAAGGTGTTGGTTATTACCTATAAAGCCCTACATGGCTTGGGCCCGAGTTACTTGAGGGACCGCATCTCCCCATATAATCCGCCCCGCACACTCAGAACAACCGGGAAGAACTTGCTGGAAATTCCACCTTCTAAATATGTTATTATTTCCCAGATGGCCCTCTCAGTAGCAGCCCCACAAATCTGGAATAGTCTTCCTGACGAGCTCCATCTTATCACACACACACACACCCCGGAAACATTAAAACCTTCCTCTTCTGTCAAGCCTTCCCCCCTGGAAAATGAAGTCGTGTACTCTGATCCCATTGACTCTTTACCTCACCCTATTGATTGATTGAATTATTGTTTTTAGATTTGTATATTGTATTTAGTGCTCTTGGTTTTATCTATTTTATGATGTGTTTTGTAATTGGTTTTAAACTCTATGTAAACTGCTTTGATCTTTTGGAAAAGCGGTATATAAATAAAATTTATTATTTTTATTTTTATTATTAAGTGTCAGTAAGTCTCCTGGTTGGCTCAGGTGCAGATTAGATGGATCCTTGGGGGGGTTTCCGCCCATTTTCCTCATAGCTACACATGTGAGGTGTAGCCCTAGTATACTTGATCTTGCTGCTGTGACCATTCTCTTCCACCTCATGGTCTTATAACATTACCTTGGCAGCTTGCTTACCAGAAGTGAGGTATTGGTAAGGTACCAGGATATGTGTTCTGTGTCCAAACCTCATGAGTGAGCACTTCATCCTGCCCCTTACCTTCCTAGTTCATGTGTGCTTTATGCTGTTTGACAATATGGCCTGTTGTCATGGTTGTGTTATGGGGTTGTAAATGTTCACCTTCACATGCAAGGATGAATGGTCTCTGGGATTTTATCCCTGCTGCAGGTGAAAACTAAGGTTTCTGCATAGTTCTCAAGAGGTATTTGTTGCAGAGTCTCTTGGGGAATTACTCTGTGCAGATATATGCATGGTTTTTGTTTTTAAAGTGAATAAATGTGTTTCCTTCATAGAATTTGGTGTTTTCTGAGCAAAATACATTGTTTCCTGCACAGAAAATATGTTTTTTCCTCTGGAAAATATTACACCTCACTGAAAGAAATTCACCATTTTTAGTTAAGATTTTGTTGTTATTTAGGTAGATGGTGTGGTGGTAGATGACACCTGTGCTTCCCCCATGGCAGAGTGTGGGATGGATGGGTTAGGCAAGCATGGATCTTACCACAGAATGGCACGATTTCCTTCCCTTTCCCATGTCTTAGGCTCTCTAGTGCTATGGTGCAATGGGATGGAGGTTGCACTGACTGGATTTGGGTTGCTCAGCTAATTAGTTGCCTTTCACATCAACAGGAGTTATTCTGTTTGTTTTCACAGGCGCTACATAGCACTCCAGCAGGATGCACGTCTGTTATGGTTTATTTTCCCCTTGTAGGCAGGTGTTCTGTGGGTGCAGAAGGGGAGTATGGCCTGCATTCCTGTCACACATGCATGTTTTGCCCTTGTACTGAATTGTAATGCTCACACTGAACATTTCCTTTTTCTTTGCTGTCCTTTTGCTTAGAGGTTGCATCTGTGGGTGTAACATAGGAGTGAATTTTAACTAAGCCCCCAGTTCTCCCCTGTGTATCATGCTGTTTCCAAGCATGGTGGTCTCCATCTTGGGGTGCTTGTCCCACGGCTTCACTTACCCTGAATAGAGCCTTGTGAATCAGAAACAGCTTATTGATGATGAAGTAGTAGACTTATGTCCTGCTCGGCTTGCCCCTGCTTGGCACTTGTGTGGCAATTTGCTTTCTTTGTACAGTATTTGTAGGATGCACCTCCTCATCCTTGCCATTCGCTGCCTAATTGTTGGGAGTATAGAGGCCAATGACATATTGGTAATCATTTGCAGTGTTGCTTTGGAGAATGAGCGCATTCAGGCATGGTAACCCAGCAGATGTGGGCCTTCTGTCATCTTTCTTACATGTATGTTTGCACTTTTCATTCCTGTCTGATTTTGAAAACAAAACAGAATTAACTTTGGTTACTATTTGGATGGGAGACCACCAATGAATATCAGGTGCTGTAGGCTATATTTCAGAGAACTGGCTGAACCGCAGGGACGTAGCCAAGGGGGGGGGTCCGCCCCCCCCTTCCATTAGAAAAATGAATGGTGTGTGCTGCTGCGCCGCCACACTCAAGCCCCATTATAATGGTGGCACTTAGTCTGGACCTCCCCCTTCCTAAAATCCTAGCTACGTCCCTGCAAACCCCCTCGAAGTATTATATCATACCATATTTCATATCAGCCAGTTTCCCAAGAGAAAACTAAATATGAAGGGTTAAATAATAATAATAATAATAATAATAATAATAATAATAATAATAATAATAATAATAATAA
>NC_056522.1:239188544-239281969 GCF_019175285.1 Sceloporus undulatus
TAAATTTTATTTTTATACACCTTTTCCAAAAGATTAAAGCGGTGTATACAAAATTTAAAACCAGTTACAAACACATCATAAAATAGATTTAGTGAGGAAGCTAACAGTTTTAGGTGAGGGCTAGTTGATTTCCTTTTTTTTTTTTCCTTCAGAAGCATGGCGGGTGTGAGAGAGAGATGAGACTGACTCTGTAATGGCATTGAGACCACAGAACACCTTGCTTAAGGAGGTTTACCTGATGCTGCCACTGCTCACCTTTTGGCAGGCAAGTTAGAGTTATGTTTATGCAGAGAAGTCCTAAAATGTGAAAAATCTCAGTATGCCTAGATATTTGTCTCATAAAGGACAAGAACATTTACAAATATTTTTTCAATGCTTGTTTTTCAGTTGGCATTTTGAAGTACCTTTTTTAAAAGTGGTCTTGTGACTGGTTTCTATTAAACTATTGATTTTAGTTTTTGCTGAGTATTTTATTATTGATTACTTAGGTAGTACCATCTTTCTACTTCTCATATCCCTACCTCAAGGTGCCTATAGTGTAAGATAATGGGAGGAGGCAGAGGAAACTGGGAAAATAGAGGAATGAGTAGGCAGGGTAAAATATATATAGTTATTTCAATTATATGTACTTGTAAAAAGAGGGGAAATTGAACTGCCTAAATACTATCTAAGGGACTAAATATCCTAAAGGCACCAGATCTTGTCTGATATTGGAAGTTAAATAGGGGCTGACCCTGGTTAGTACTTGTATGGGAGACTGCCAACAAACACCAAGTGCTGTAGGCTATATTTCAGAGGAAGGAACTGGCAAAACTTCCTGTGAACATTCCTTACCTAAGAAACCCTATTAAATTCTTGGGGTTGTCATAAGGCACATGCCTTGAAGTCACGTGCACACACACAATTATCACACAGATAACACCTGACCTCCCCCAACCCCCTCATGGGGGCCTCTCTATATGTGGTCTGTAGCTGAGAGTGTCCTTTAACTGTGATCCCACCAGATATGACCAATGTGCATATGTCTACTGTATAGTCTAGCACTTCTCTCAGCCAGCTTCACTCCTGGTATCAAAACAAGAAACATGTGCAGGGAGTTAAACCATACAAGGCTCCCCACTCTTTGGCTGTTCAACAACCTCTGTTTTTAAAATCAGAAACAATTCTGTGTTTCAATTCATGGAAGTTTCACCATAACATTTTGACAGGACATGAGTCTCATGATTGGAATGTGGAAATAGAGGGGTATAACCTTTTAAAGAGAAATAGGCCAAACAAGAAAGGAGGAGGAATAGCACTATATGTCAGAGATATTTACACCAGTGAAGAGATCCAGGACATCAATACTGACAGCCAGGTGGAGAGCATCTGGGTAAAAATTAAAGGGGAGGGAAACAACAAGGATGTTACGGTGGGAGTCTACTACAGACCCCCAAGTCAGACTGAGGAATTGGATGATATCTTTCTAGAACAGATGACCACACAGTCAGAAAAGAGAGATGTAGTAGTGATGGGCGACTTCAACTATCCTGATATGGTCAGAAATACTAAAAGATAAAGGAGTTCAGGACGTATGGGACTTTCTCAAAAGGGAGATAATGAAGGCACAATTTCAAACAGTTCCAGTGAGAAAGAAAAACGGGAGGTGTCTCATGAAACCAGGATGGATGACTAAGGAACTTTCAACTGAGCTAAGTTTGAAACGGAACATGTATAAGAAATGGAAAAAGAGGGAAATCACAAAAAAGGAATTCAAAGAAATAGCAGGCATGTGTAGGGGTAAAGTCAGAAAAGCTAAAGCGCAGAACGAACTCAGGCTTGCTAGAGAGGTTAAGAACAATAAAAAGGGCTTTTTTGGATATGTCCGCAGCAAAAGGAAGAAGGAAATGGTAGGGCCACTGCGTGGAGAAGATGGCAAAATGCTAACAGAGGACAGAGAAAAGGCAGAATTCCTCAACACCTTCTTTGCCTCAGTCTTCTCAGAAAAGGCAAAGGGTGCTCAACCTGAGGATAATGGAGCAGAGGACAGAATAGGGGAATTTCAGCACAGAATAAGTAAAGAGATATTAGAGGAGGGCAAACGTTGTCCCCATCTTCAAAAAGGGGAAAAAAGAGGATCCCAACAATTATCGTCCAGTTAGTCTGACATCAGTACTAGGAAAGATTCTGGAGCAGATCAATAAACAGAGAGTCTGTGAACATCTAGAAGGCAATGCCATAATCACAAAAAGTCAACATGGGTTTCAGAGAAACAAGTCATGCCAGACAAACCTGATCTCTTTCTTTGATAAAATTACCAGCTTGGTAGATGAAGGGAATGCTGTGGATATAGTATACAGTTGGTCCTCGCCTTACGCGGGGGATCCGTTCCGGATCCCGCCGCATAAGGCGAATTCCGCCTATGCTCGAGCCCCATTGGAAACAATGGGGCTCGTGCACGGCAGCGCGGCGGCACACAGGGCGCAACAGGCACGCACACCCATTCAAATGAATGGGACGCGCCGCCTGTTCCGCCCCGCGCGGCTTGAGTGTGTATACTCAAGCCGCGTATGGCGCGGGCGCACTGTATCTTGATTTCACTAAGGCCTTTGACAAGGTTTCCCATGACATTCTTGCAAACAAGCTTGTAAAATGTGGGCTAGACAAAGGAACTGTTACATGGATCTGTAATTGGTTGACCGGCCGAACCCAAAGGGTGCTCAACAATGGCTCCTTTTCATCCTGGAGAGAAGTGACCAGTGGGGTCCCACAGGGCTCTGTCCTGGGGCCAGTGCTATTCAACATCTTTATCAATGACCTAGATGACAGAATTGGGAGCATACTTATCAAATTTGCAGATGACACCAAATTAGGGGGAATAGCTAATACCCCAGAGGACAGGATCAAGATTCAAAATGACCTGAATAGACTAGAAAGCTGGGCCAAAGCTAACAAAATGAAATTCAACACGGAGAAATGTAAGGTATTGCACTTAGGGCGGAAAAATAAAATGCACAGATATAGGATGGGTGACACCTGGCTGAATGAAACTACATGTGAAAGGGATCTGGGAGTCCAAGTAGACCACAAGTTGAACATGAGTGAACAGTGTGATGCGGCAGCTAAAAAGGCCAATGCTATTTTAGGCTGCATCATTAGAAGTATAGTGTCTAGATCAAGAGAAGTAATAGTGCCACTGTATTCTGCTTTGGTCAGGCCTCACCTGGAATATTGTGTCCAGTTCTGGGCGCCACAATTCAGAAAGGACATTGAGAAACTGGAGCGTGTCCAAAGGAGGGCGACAAAAATGGTGAAGGGTCTGGAAACCATGCCCTATGAGGAACGACTTAGGGAGCTGGGGATGTTTAGCCTGGAGAAAAGAAGGTTAAGAGGTGATATGATAGCCCTGTTTAAATATTTAAAAGGATGTCATATTGAAGAGGGAGCAAGCTTGTTTTCTGCTGCTCCAGAGAACAGGACCCGGAACAATGGATGCAAGCTGCAGGAAAAGAGATTCCACCTGAACATTAGGAGGAACTTCCTGACAGTAAGGGCTGTTCGACAGTGGAATGCACTCCCTCGGAGGGTGATAGAGTCTCCTTCCTTGGAGGTCTTTAAACAAAGGCTGGATGGCCATCTGTCAGGGATGCTTTGATTGGGATTTCCTGCATGGCAGGGGGTTGGACTGGATGGCCCTAGTGGTCTCTTCCAACTCTACGATTCTATGATTCTATGAGCTAATATGCTGTGGTAATGAATGTGCAGGCAGGATCCAGTGATCCAGCTTTGAGGGTAAACTCCATGCAGAGGGAGAAAATATTCTTAATGGTGTATTGCCATACAGTTCCTGGAGGAACTGGAAATGGCAGAGATGGTCCTAGCTGAGACCCAGCTGTAGAGCAGCAGCTATGCTACTTTTGCCAGTTTGTTTGGGTATGAGAAACATGGAGGCTTGAAGAGAAGTCACACAGGTTAAAAAGAAAGAAGAGAGACACCTGTGCGTGTGTGTCTTCAAGTCACCCGTCAACTTCAAGGCAGCTTACAAGTAATACCACATGCAGCCAAAAATATACAAAAAACAAGAGTAAAATATTTTAAACTGTCTGTAGACATGCCACTCAGTTGTGATGGGAAACAGGGAAAGCCCTGTGCTTCTGGAGGTGGTCTCTTCCAAAGCTATTTTAGAAGTGCCTGGAGAGATACTGATGCCCTGGCGGTGCAGTGGTTAAATGCCTGTACTGCAGCCACTCACTCAAAACCATAAGGTTGTGAGTTCAATATCAGCAAAAGGGCTCAAGCTCGACTCAGGCTTGCATCCTTCCAAGGAGGTTGCTAAAATGAGTACCCAGCTTGTTGGGGGCAATTAGCTTACAGTTGTAAACCACTTAGACACTGCTAGTTTTAGTGGTATATAAATGAAGCTGTTTGTTTGTTTTGATGAGAGGTGAGCTGTTTCTCCAAACTTTGACACCCCCCCCCCCATTTTTGTAACTCACTTCATTGCCCCCAGATACTTATTCAGACTTGTATTCCCCATTATACACCAAGAGTGGGGAATATATACCCTTGCAGATGTTGTAGGACTGCAGCTTCCTTCACCTTGGGCCCACACAGCCAGGGAAGAGGGAAGGATCACTTTCTGGAGTCCCCTTTCTTTTCTCAGTCCATGAAATGGACCCTGGAATATAGTGTTGGGTAAATACAAGGATCTGTTGTAGTGCATAGGAGTATTTCTCTCTTTTTTAAATATTTATTTGTAATTATTAATACATGTACTTAAAAAGGAAACAAACAAGTAAACAAATGTTCAAACAGAAAACATATAGTCTTTCAAACTTGTTCCGTATACATACTTTTCTATAACTTATTATTCAGAGTTCTTTTCTTGGTATTAAAGCTCCCAATTATCTACATCTCTTCTAATACCACAGTTTTTCCACCTTCCCCCATTTCCTTTCATATTGTTGGATTGTTTTCCCTACAATATACATGGACAATCTATCTAAAGTTGTGAAGTCCTTGACTTTTATTTTCCAATCCTCTATAAAGGATGTTGTATTCGATTTCCAGTGTTCAGCATATATCATGCGTGTTGCCGTTATCATATATAAAATTACACTTAATGGGAATATTTCTCAATGGACCACATGGTTATCTGGCTTTCCAACCCTCTTCATTAAACCTTTCCAGATCGTAGTGATGGAGAGCATGGCAGTAGTTCTGTTTTGCTGTTCTGCCTGAAGAGAGGGCACTAATATATATAAGAGAAGTGGGGCCCACACCAGTGGTGTCACTAGAGTGTGTGTGTGTGTGGGGGGGGGGGGTTCAGACCACACCAGGTGACACCCTACGATGAGGAGACACCACTTAAAAAGGCTGTGGCATTCACCTGTGTCCCATTAAAATGCTAAAGAGATGGAGTGAGTGGGGTGAGATTCAGTGGGAGGAGAAAGGAGAAGCCCCAGCCTTTTTTTTTTAAATCAAATTAAAACAAAATTTAAATTAATTTGTAATTTAATACACACACACACACACACATCAAATTTTACCACATGTTCTCTTTAATGTTCATAGTTCACATTTGAAACCACGTGTGTGTGTGTGTGTATAGAAATGGGGACTGTAGTCAGGAAATCAGAAGAAGATTAAGAATGGGGAGGGTTGCTATGAAAGAACTAGGAAAGATTTTAAAATGCAAAGATATATAACTCAACACAAAAGTTAGAATCATACAAGCCATTGTATTCCCTATTACCATGTATGGATGTGAGAGATGGACAATTAAGAAAGATGATAGGTAGAAAATCAATTCATTTGGGATGTGGTGCTCGAGAAGAGTGCTGAGGATCCCATGGACAGCTAAAAGGACAAACAAATAGGTCCTAGAGCAGATCAAGCCGGAAACCTCCCTGAAAGCCAAGATGACCAAACTGAAGCTGTCATACATCGGACACACCATGAGAAGGAAGGACTCATTGGAAAAGACAATAATGCTGGGAAAGGTGGAGGGAAGTAGAAAGAGAGGAACGCCACATGCTAGATGGATGGACTCTATTAAGGAGGTCATGGGTATGGAGTTGCAGGAATTAAGCAGAGTAGTGGAGGACAGAGGGTCTTGGAGATGTCTTATCCATAGGGTCGCCATGAGTCAAAACTGAGTCAAGGGCAGTTTACAACAATAAACACTTAGGCTGCACATATGATATTGTAATTTAAAAGTACACTTTTAATTGTGCCAGTTGTTTATGTCACAACTATCAAAACTATACAATTGGCCCTCAGTGTCCATGTATTCTTTATTCATGAATTCAAGCATCCACGGCTAGAAAATATTCAAAAAACATATAAATTCCTAAAAGCGAACCTTGATTTTGCCATTTTACATAGGGATACCATTTTACTATTCATTGTATTTAATGGGACTTGAGCATCCATGGATTTTGTTATCCACAGGGGGTCCTGGAACCAAACCCCAGCGGATACCAAGGGCCACTGTATTCAGTGATATACAAGAATGATGATTAGTGAGTAACAGCAGTACAAAAAACACTCCTAAGGATTCTGTATGGTGTGGTATGGGAAGAGGTCAAGGGGGGGATTGACACCATGAGTTACCGCATTGGGTGACACCAACCCTAGTGACGCCACTGGCCCACACACCAACTCTGTTTCCACTGTCCCTAAATTTTTAATACTGAGTAGTGAGTTGTGTAAAGGGTCACAACCATTTGAATGCAAAGGCCTTTTCACACTACCCAATCATGTAGAGGTTTGTAGTTTGATCATAGGCAAACTACAGAGAATCTCTCTGGCTGTTGGTTCTAAAGACCCCTCCTTAAACTACAGTTCATGGGATTCCTTAGGATATTGCCATCATAATTAAAATGGAATCATGGTGTATAATTATGCAGTGTGACTCACGGTACTTACGCCTCAAGTACAAACCTTCAAGAGCAGGCAATTGAATTTGAATGTAAGTCTCTGCCAAAGAAGGGTTGAGAACATAGAGTAGGAATGGACAAAGCTGCATGCACCCTCCCTCATACACTGTTTTTTAAGATTCTGGACCTCTCCAGACTCCCAAGACTGGCTCTCTTCTGACTATAAAAGAGGGAATTGTGTTTTCTAGAAGCTTCCAGCATACACAATTCACCTTTTAAGTTGTTGCAAATGGTTGCTTATTTTAAATAAGCAATTTCCAAATGAAGAAAAAAGTATTTTTCAAAATGACAACTGGAATCCATTGCCAGATTTTCTTCTTTTACTTTTCTCCCCTTCCTCTTAGCTTCTTTGGAATTTTTGACAGCCTGTTCCATACCCAGAGTGTCCCACAGTGAGCTGCTGATCCCAGACCTAAAGTAGCCAGTGTGTGTGCAAAAGCTGTGGTCAGGGCCAGTGTGTACTTCTTAAGTTGTGGTAGCGTATTCTATTCAGACATTGCATCTAAACAGGCTCACATTTCTGAGTGTGGGGAATCTTCACATCTGGTAATCAAACAGCAAGAAAATACCCATGAATGCAATTATACTGTGAAATGGGATTAGTGGTATGTGACCTTAAGTAAGTATAATCAGAGTTTAAAAGTGCAACACATTATTGCCTTGTTACTATGATTGATTTATATAACTATAATTTGTTTCGACTACAGTACAGTAGCAATCATTGTATTAAAGTCATTGGTCCATGTCATATGGATAAAAAAAACTGTGAGGAACTGCAGGGGAACTCTAGCCTTTGGTCTGGTGGTTTCCAGAATGTAATAATCTGTCTTTCTTTCCCCTCCTCTCTCCATCTTCATTGCAGCTGGTATCCAACATCCTCATTTTCATCTGTACAAACATTGTAGGGGTGTGTACACACTATCCAGCTGAGGTGTCCCAAAGACAGGCATTTCAGGAGACCAGGGAATGCATTCAAGCCCGTCTACATTCTCAGAGAGAAAACCAGCAGCAGGTAAAAGAAAAGATGGCTGATAATTGATGACTGATCATGGTAACTTGATGATTATGAAGATGAAATGGTTATTTATTTGAGTTTGGAAATTAGCTTGTGGACATATTCTTCTGCTTCCATTGTTTCAATGGAGCGAGATGGGGTGCTGGATGATTCTGCAATTCTAAGCAAAACAGTGATTTAATAGAAGTCTGACCTTTGCTGTTACTTGTAGTGAGCCCCCTCAGGGCTGCAGATATAAAAATGCCCACGTCCATGATGAAGTCCTTCCAGGCTCAAGGTCAACCATTATCTAAGGCTGAAGCCCAGGCCTAACCCAGAAACCCTGTTATTTCTTACCACAGCAGGTAAGATAAGTAGACTACCTCAGTAGGTGGCTTACCTTGGAACTTGGGGAATGATAAGCAGCCATGAGCAGCTTGTCAGAAGCCACTCTCCACAAACCGTATGTTTGCACTTGGGCAAACCTAATCTCTTATCACATGAAGAAATAATCTGTCTTAACTCTTCTGCCTTTAGTTCAGGATCTGGGATGCCCCCGGATGTTATCAGACTTAAATTGTCACCGAGCTAGCCGCAGTGCTGCTTCCCGGATGCATCCCGGGTCGAAGCCTCGCTCAGCTGGCCATTTTTTGAAGTCAGAAACTCTCCAACTTTGAAAAAGTGCTAGATCAGTGGTGACTTAGGTCTGATAACATCCAGGGCCATCCCGGATCCTGACTTGAAGGTGGAAGAGGTAAAACTGATTATTTCTTCATGTGATAAGTTCCCAATACATTGCTTCCATTACTCCTAATCAGTAAATTTCTTGTGTGGGCAAGGATCATGAGTTGCTCAGCTGTTTAGTGTACCTGAACATATCAAGGTGAATGTACAGATGGTTATAAAATTGCTTCCTCCATAGCTAGATAGAAACTTTGAGCCCCATTTGGGAGAAAAGCAATATATAAATTTATAAATAAATAACTCAGAGGCATATTTAAGACATGCAACTGGTAAAATATGTACCTCAAAATGAGCTTGTAGGTTCAGTGTATCCAGCAGAGTCTGTCTGAATATACATGACACTATTTTGTTTATCATGGGGCCCTTTCATACTACATAGTTATAGTACCATGATTTCACTTAACTATCATGATTTCAGCCTATGGAATCCTGGGATTGAGTATTTAGAATTCTTACTCAAGGAGCTCTATTGGCTCACCAAACTTCAGATAGCAGAATTAAATAGAATGCAGCCATGACCGTTAAAGTCTAATCTTAGTGTTATAATTGTGTAGTGTGAAGGGGCCCCTGGATCAGCTACCAACCTACATCTGAAATAAGTGGAGGAAGGTGACTATGGAGTCCACTTTTGAGACCCACCTGTACAAAGTCATGCTGAAACTCAGATGCAGTTACTTAGTTTAACCTTTTGAACCCTACTGACTCTATTATGTAAAGCAAAGATCTTAGTCCTTTCTAATATCCTGAGCAAAATGCATTACTTTACCAGCTTTATATGCTAGGTTTCTCCAAGCCATTCTGACCCTAAGCAGAAACTGAGAAAGATTGTTAGAAAGGGAATGTGAGTAGTGTTTTCTACATCAAAATGCAAAAGCCACTGCAAAGATTCATACACATAATTAAACAACGGTATGCTTCTGGCCAATTAGGTTTCCCAGACATTACCTGCACAGATAATTATAGTGCATAGCACAAGCATGTAGGTCCTTTTCATGTTTCTGTTACAATATGTGTACATTTGTAAGACACATTGCTTCTAGCAATGAAATAGTAATCAGGCTCCACACTATGGAGGAGTGGGCAGGGTAGACCTCCTGAGTTTCCATCTTCATATTTTACCCAAGAAATATAAAGAGTAGACTCAAACAATCTGCTTCATACACATGCTCAAAATATCTGAAGCCATCCTGAATGTTTACTGTGTACCTGACATCATCCATATTAGTAATTTAGAATCATAAGATCATAGAGCTGGAAGAGCTCTCAAGGGCCATCAAGTCATTCTTGCCATGCAGGAATACACAATAAAAGCAATCCAGACAGATGGCCATTCAGCCTCTGCTTAAAAATCTCCAAAGGAGGAGACTACCACATTGCAAGGGAGTGTGTTCCACTGTCAAACAGCTCTTACTGTCAGACGTTCTTCCCAATGTTGAGGTGGAATCTCTTTTCCTATACAGGGGTACCCCGGGTTACGAAATTAATTCGTTCCGCCGCCGCTTTCGTAACCCGAAAATCTTCGTAAGGCGAAAAAGCCATAGGCGCTAATGGGGAAAAGCCACGATTTCGTGCGAAATAGCGCCGAAAAGCACCAAAAAAAATTTCGTAACCCGAAATAACCTTCGTAACCCGGAACAGTTTTTTTAAATGGATTTTTTTTTGTAACCCGGAAATTTCATAAGGCGGCGCATTCGTATCCCGGGGTACCACTGTAGTTTGAATCAATTGCTCCATGTACTATTCTCTGGAGCAGCAGTAAACATACTTGCTCCATCTACAGTATGACAGGCATTGAAATATTTAAGCAGGGCTATCATATCAACTCTTAACCTTTAGGTTTGCAGTCAAACAGCAAATCTAGATTTCACAAATGATACTCTGCAATAGGCCTGAGAGCTTTCTATGTATGAAGGAATAGCAAGAAACAAAACAGAGTTGACATGCAGCATAACTTACCCCTATCAGAACATCTGTCTTTGGAAGTTGCTATCATTTGATGAGTTAAGCTACTGTGAGTGGCTGTTTAATTGAAACCAGAAAGAAGATTTATTGTGATTTTTGTGGGTTTTGCCTAACACCGAGTGGGAAGGGATCCTAGATGGCCCAGAAGCTGTTATTTTGGAAAATAACCAGTTTCTGTCCATCCACCACAGAAGTGATAACTCCAATTTGCTAACATAACCAGGGATAGTGCTGTCATTTTAAGTGAGCTGCTGTCTTCACGTAACAGATTTTGGATGTCATGAAAGGCGGCAAATTGTCATTTAATTTGTTATTGTTCAATTTTCACTACTAAGGATGGTTACACATATTTGTGAAAATTTCTGCCACTTATAACTCGGCTGGCTCTGGATAGCGTTTGCCTTGATTTGGATCACACGGGTCAGCATTTGCAGCTCCACCTAAAACTGCAAAATATCTTGGGCCAGCCCTGGGCATGACAGACAAAGAGATGTGTGTTTGTGTTGTTAAACAGGGAGCAGGGATTTAATTGGATCATCTGTCTAACACCATAGGAGCGCCTCCTGCTCTCCGTACTTCCTCGCCATGTTGCCATGGAGATGAAAGCTGATATTAATGCCAAAAAGGAAGATATGATGTTTCATAAAATTTACATCCAAAAGCATGACAATGTCAGGTAAGTGCAGAAGGAAAACCATGGAATGCAGCTGCAAGACAGTGTATACCATTTAAAAAAAGAAGTGAGTGAAATGGGGGGCAAAACAGTAAGTATGCCCCATGTTGCTTTTCTGTTACCCTATATTTTTTCTAACTCAAAATGGGGAGGGTATTCCAGGCTTCTCCCATTTTTCATCCCAATGACACAATGAGAAATAATAGTTAAAAACAATGGGGTATATTTTAAGGCAGAGGGAAACTGCCATAAATATAGCCCAACTTAAATATAGCCTAACTAACGCCCAACTACTTCCTCTCCCCAAAATTGAAAAAATCTCCACCACCACACACACACCTTTTATGGGATGAAGAGGCATTTTCACTGTGTTCTGGACCTCCCTGGGCCATTTTATGTCTATGAGAAACTTAAACTGTACCAAATACAGCTTTCTGGTTTTGATGTGACTTGGAAAATCACTGTTCCTGCTTTCCTTACTGTGAGAATGGAGAAAGAAATTCATTTCATAGTTTCAGTTCTATAGCAAAGTGGTGAGAAATTGCATGTTTTCTTTAAATAGCTTTGAGTTTGGTTTGTACCTCTTATTTAACCAATAAATGATGTTTATTTAATATTGTGATGATTTAAGTTATTATTTGTATTTAGCAGCATTGCATGAGTATGATAAAAATATAATAAAATAAAAATGTATGAAGTACTGAATACTTTGAGGGCCTTACCTTAAATGTTTACTACATGAAGAGTTTCTCAGTAAGTGAAATAGAAAAGGATAGCTTGCATCTTTGTCTCCAGTTTTTAAAAAACTCTGAGTAAACTGGCTGATGTGTTACTTGAATAATATTGTGTATATGATTTTCTTGGCTAGGAAATAAAGATTTTGTGCCTGGTCAGTTTGAGTAGCTTTACATTTCTACACAAAGCCCCAGAAGCCATGGGCTGAGTCCAGTTGTTAGTTTCAACTACAGATGACCCATTGAATCAATGAGACTTTTATAAGTGTTGATTTAAAAGGTTTCATTCATTCAGCAGGTCTATTCCAATTGGGATTAACCATTGGATTTATCCAGTGTGTTTGCCTTTAAAATATCTCAGTTTCCAATGAGGTAAATCAAACAGCTGCACCAGTTCAAAAACTATTTAAAAAGAAATGCTTACGGTAGATTGACTGATTTAGGCTCATCAGATTAATGAGAAAATTAATCTGCTGAAATGATAGTACACTGTATCTGATCTGTGGACTGCAGCCTGTTCTTTTTAATTAGAAGTAAACTGTTTTAATTGGCCTTGTTGACTCCAGACTCATATCTATTTGGCACTTTTATGTGGTATTTGGAATGAGGCTTTCATGATCAGACAGCAGCCTCACTGGCTTTAAACCCCATTAAAGAATGTCATGCAAACAAACAACTAGTTTTTAAAAGAGGCCAATTCACTGAGATGAAGGCAGAGCAATTAAAGATGAGACCATGGTCACAAAGTACATGGAATATTAAAAAGAAGATAGCTGGGAGAAGTTGCTTAATCCAGTATCTGTAGTTTAATATAAATGGATGCAATTGTTTGTTATATTTACAGAATTGTTTCAAAAATAACATTACAGATCACAAGGCATACTTACATCCTAAATGATCTCTGTCTATTCCATGTGGTAGAGTTTGCAGGGTAAAATATACTTTCATATGTTCATGTTATACAGATATACATGTGTAAAATTGCCTAATCAATACTGGTAACTCAAATAATTGCTGTGGCAATTCAACAGTAAACTGTAAATAAGAAGAGTTCATTGTGCAAGCAAAGAATGAGATAGCTGACATTGTTTGGAATCAGTCATCCTTGCAATGTCTTTGCCATTCAGATTATTTTTCACAACAGATACAGAGGAAACCTTACAACTGTTTGAGCATACAATATCTAGATAGATGCTGGTCTGGTCAAAAACTGGGTAATAATAATAACAAATAATAAAATTTTATTTGTATACTGCCCTTCTGAAAATCAGGGTGGTGAACAGCATCAACAGAGTCTTGAACCATTATTCAGAAGCCAAGAATCTATATAGTCCCAGTCTACACCTTCTTCACCTCTCCCTTCTCTCCTTGCCAAAGCATCATTATTTGTTTGAAATTCTAAATTTTAGTGGGCAGAATAAATAGCACATGCTGTATTGATGTGCTAAGTACAGTCATTATGGAGATAGCTATTGAAGCTGTACCTCCATATGAGATGAGTGATCCCAGTCCACAATGGCTAAAGGCACTTATTGCATAGGGATTGGACACAACACTCTGAGCCTCTGCAGACATGCTCCATCTTTTTGATGTAGAGTTGCAGTGACAGCCAATATCCCTACAATGTTTTCTTTTCTTTTTTTAAGCAGCAAGCCACATAACAGCAAATCAGTGGGAGGAAACTGTTTTATCCCCGACAGGAATAGGAACCTGTGCTCTGACTCTTGCATGTTTAAAGTCAGTAGTCACATTGCCTTTTTCAGAACAGAAATAATGGGAGAGGAAAGCAACTATAGGCAGGCAGCTGCACCAAACAAAGGCTAAAAGGTAGTGCCAGTGTGAACGACCCCCTTTTAAACCGATTTGCAAACTGGTTTATAATGTAGTGTGAATGGCCCCGTAGTTCCTTTACTAACTTACGATGCATTCACACTGCAGAAATCATCCAGATTGACACCGCTTTAACTGGCATGGCACAGTTCTATGGAATTCTGGCACTTGTAGTTTGTTGTTGCACCAGGGTTCCCTGACAGATTATTTTTTGCAGTGCAGATGCAGCCTTAGGCCCGTTCCGCATGGGCAAAAAGTACGTACTAGGTACGTACTAGGGATACGAAAGGGCATCCCTTCCGGATGCCCTAACCCTAGTACATACAAAATGGTGGTGCCCTATACACATGGGCGCCACCATTTTGACATCGCGGATGCTTAGCATCCGCACATCGCAGCTCACTTATGATGCCGCAAGTGCGCCATTGGTACCTTGTGGCGTCATAAGCGCGCCACCAAAAGAAGCCTCTTTTTGGGGCTTCTTTTTTGGCCGTCGGGAAGCCTCACCATTTGGAGGCTGAGGCTTCCCGGCGGCAGAAATTGAGGCGCTGGCAGACCACCCTTTTTGAGCGGTCTGTAAAGCGCCTTAGTCTTCTTTATTAATCTGTCTGCACATGTAAGAATGTTTCTTCCATTTAAGAAACAAGACATCCAGAATAATAATAATCCACTCCATGTGCGCAGCAGCACATGCATGGAACTTGCCAGACTCATGCTTCCCTCTAGAAGCCAGAGCTGGCCATGATTATATATTAATCAGTTCCAGATTTGAGTACACTACCTGTATGACTCTCTAAACCCTTGGAGTAGCATCTTGGGGTTCATCCTCCATCTGGGGTGATTGGGTGATGACTTAGAGAGAGGCTTTCATTAGTCATTTTACCCTAAGTATGGATTCTCTAATTTTTGTCTAGGCATTCCAGCATGTGCTTTCAGCTGGTTTTTAACTAGAGTTACAATCACAATTGATGCAATTTCAGCTTCTGTCCCTTTTAGAACTCCATTTTATGTATGCCTATATAAAAATAATTGCTTTTTATTGTTTTGATGTGTATTTTTCCCAGATGTATTTAATTAAAGAGTGGTTTAACACTTCCAAAATAAATAAAGCAATCTGTGGGAGGTTGTCTTTAAAGACAGTCCAGAAAGCTGAGTTCAATATACTTATGGCAATAAGCTAACTCAAGGTGACAGAAAAAGGTTGATAATGTATTATCTTTAATACCTGGGTTCATTTGGTTTTGCTTTAAGATTACAATTAAATTTGGAGTCGTGTATCAGCCAGTCTCCCAAGAGAAAATAAAACAAGATGGGTTAAATGATTTACTGAGGATAACAGTTTTAAGTGAGGGCTAGTTAATTTCCTTTTTTTTTTTCTTTAGAAGCATGGCAGGTGAGAGAGAGAGAGAGATGAGACTGACTCTGTAATGGCACTGAGACCACAGAACACCTTGCTTAAGGAGGTTCACCTGGTTCTGCCACTGCTTACCTTTTGGCGGGCAAGTTAGAGCTACATTTATTCAGAGAAGTCCTAAAATGTGAAACATTTCAGTACTTCAAAATACTTTTCTCATAAAGGACAAGAACTTTTACAAATAAACTTTACATATACGTTTTTTCAGTTGGTATTTTGAAGTACCTTTTTAAAAAGTGGTCCTCTGCGGTTTTCTATTAAATTATTGATTGTAGTTTTTACTGAGTATTTTATTATTGATTACTTAGGTAGCACCATCTTTCTACTCGTCATATCCCTATGTTATCCCTATCTTATAGTGTAAGGTTGGAGACAGCAGAAGAAACTAGGAAAATGGAGGAATGGGTTGGCAGGGAAAAGATATTTAGTTATTTCAGTTATATGTACTTTGAGAAAAGGGGAAAATTGGACTGTATTAATATTATCTGTGGGACTAAATATCCTAAAGGCACCAGATCCTGTCTGATCTTGAAAGTTAAACAGGGTCAGCCCTGGTTAGTACTTGTATGGGAGAATGCCAATAAACATCAAGTGCTGTAGGCTATATTTCAGAGGAAGGAACTAGCAAGTATTCCTTGCCTATCAAAACTCTACGGAATTCATGGGGTCACTATAAGTTGACAAGTGACTAGAAGACACATACACGTAAATATTATATGAATGTGGAAGCAGCCATTCTTAACAGAACAAGAGAATGGAAGCAGTGGAAACAGTAGAATGAAAACAGTGGAAAAAGTAATGCAATGAAACAAAATTATAGCTGGAAAGAAAGGACAAGCCAGTACCATAATGTTGATACAGGGCTTTCAGGCAGCATGAGGAGTGTTAGTTTGAAATGTTATTTTGGATGTGTTGTTTTGAAAATTGTTATATTTGTTTCCTGCACTGTGTGTTATTCCATATGTATAAGAAAGCCTAAAACATTGGACATAAAGATACAAAATAAACTCTGGGGTAGAACAGGAAAAATAAAATAAAATATTGGGCTCTGTTATCCATTTCTTGTCTTTGTCAAACCATAAAATATTTAGCTGCTATTAGTAGTGTGGTGTAAGGAGTGTTAATGGTGGTGGCGACAATCTATTTCAGGCATATATACAACTGTATGATGTAAATTGTCACCATTTATTGATGTTTTATGGGGAAGCAAAAATTTCCACTCACAGAAAGTTACAGTGTGAGAAACTACAGTAGAATGAAAACAAACTTGCAGCTTGAATTTATATGCTTCACACTTCTCTGTGTAAAATATAATGGTCATTGTCAAAATCAAGAAATGGGTTTTCCAGGTTCTCACAATCTACTTGTGAAGATAAAGAACACAAATTATGCAGCCAACAAAGTCATTTTTCCCTTCTTGTATCAGTTCATGGCAGAAATAAAAGCATCAACATATGCATGGATAGTAAGGTTTACAACTAGTACCTTTCATTGTTTCTGTTTATGGTAACCCATTGCCATAATAATCTCTAAATAGTGTCTGTAATTGGCTAAATATAGTCACTGTGGTGCTATAAAAAAGATATGTGTTGTGATCAAGAACAAAAGTTGGTTGTCATTTATGTTCCTCTAAACCTTGGAGTTCTTTCCAAAGATAGTAACCAGGCACAGTAAGAATGACAGTTTCTTTGTGTATTCTCCCTTTGTTATGAAATGCATTCTGATCAAGGTGAACCAGTTGTTAATTAGATTGGTTGACAGTCTGAAGTTGTAACCCCATTTGTATGAATTAGAACATTGGACTTGGCAGATCTGTAAATGGAATAAAACTTGATTGGCTATCCAATATGGGTTGCTTAATGTACTGAAACATACTGATTTGTTGTTTCATTTGCTCCTGTTTTAAGCCTTTTAACAATGAGTGATTCAGTATAATCTGCTGGAGAATCCAATCCGTATTTCTGGCTTCAGACCATGGCATCAACCTTATTATTTATTTCACTTCTCCAGAAATCCCCCCCCCCCCCCGCCCACAAACTTTAGACTGGACTACTATTGCATTGTGAGAATGATGACTCTTTTGCTCTTACACCCTTGAAGGATGCAGCTGTTGCCAAATTATGTACAGTACAGGCAGAGTCCTGAGAATACAAAAAAAGGCCGAAAAGAAAAGAAAAAGGAAGGAAGGAAGGAAGGAAGGAAGGAAGGAAGGAAAAAGCATATCTGTAGCTGAAGATAGGAATGATAACTGCATTTATTTCTATCCTGACCATCTAATGCAGAGCAGCTAAACGATATTTTAAAACCATAAATGCCATAAAATACAATTAGAATGCAGTACATTTACATTACAAATATAAAAAACAGAGGTCTTAGATAGAACCTAATATCTGCATAAAATAACAGTCTACTAATCCATAAAAACTGGCCCAATTGAAAATATATTTACCAAATAGCAAAGGACAGCCAGAGAGGGGCCCATCCATGCTTCCTTGGTCAAGGTCTTCTACAGTACTGGTGCAGCCACTAAGAAGGCTTTATCTCTTGTTACCATCAACAATGCCCCAACCTCAAGTGGAATACAGAGAGGGGCCTTTCCCCTTGATGTTAATGAACAAGCAGGATGTTATGGGATTTTCTTAAGAATCTGTACTCATTTTTTTTAAAAAATGGAAGTTCTAGGTTCTGTTGTTATTGGCAAAGGCTTAAAGCTAGGACTTTTTTTAAAGGTTCATTGGACAAAAGGTCTTCTGCTTGATCATGCTAACAGATCCTTAGAAATGTATTGACAAAAGGTGAGGCTATACCTTTTCAAATCCTCATCTGAAAATGATGTGCCACTCAAAGTCTCAAGTCCATCACTTTGTCTGCAGCCTTGACAACACTGTTCCATATGTTCAACAGCTATTTTATCTGTTCCTTGTGGGAAACCAGTTGACTATGGCCCAGACTCAACCTAGACAGGCCAGTGGTTTTAGGGTGCGAGGGCAACCTTATGTGGAGAAAGGGGGTTGGTAAGTAAGAAGTAAGTTATGATTGGTATTGTGATGATTGATAGTAGATAATAATAATAATAAATTATATATAGATTGATGTATTATTATTATTTCTATACCGCTTTCCCAGTGATCAAGCAGTGTACATAGTAAAAATTATAAAACATTAAAAAACCACAACATTAATTCAACTTCATTAAAATCCAATTATGGTGTATGTAAGTGGAGAGGGAGAAGAAGATCGAAAACATAACTTCAATGTACATGGGGGAATGCTTGGTTAAAGAGAAAGTTTTAAGTCTCTTTTTAAACAGTTTCAAGGGAGGTAATGAGCATGGAGTCCTCCGGAAGCACTTTCCATGCTTGGGGGGCCGTTACTGAAAGGCCTCTGAGGAAGTAGTAACATATATCGAATACCCTAACATAAGATCCATAGAACCAACCACAACTGATCGTTTTAAATGGGACTTGTATTTGTTAGGAGATTGTAATGTGTAATATTGCTGATGTAATGGTATTTTATTGTATTGCTTGAGTATTGTACTATTTTGTATTATATTGTTGCTACTGTGAACCGCTTTGATCAGACGGAAAAGCGGTATACATAATAAAAAATTTTATATTCTTATAGGGACTTCGAGCAGTTCTTCTCAGTTGTTCTGAGATGTTATAGAAGAAGATATGATGTGAACCCTTTGATCATGTTGGAAAAGCGGTATATAAATGAAGTTATTATTATTATTATTGATTATTATATTATATGAAGGTGTGGCTAAGACTGGTCAAAGAACAGTCAGTGGTGGGGGGAGGGCCACAACAAGAATACTTCTGCAACTTCTGCTAGAATATTGCCCAGCACATTTGTGATATGTTAACATGGGGAAGTGGGGAGAGAGAGAGTATATGCAAGAGAGGATGTGATGGCAGGATGAAGGGATGCAAAACACCACATTTTTTTTACTCTGTTCAAACAGTTGTATACAGTTCTCCACGTTCTTCTTTCATAATTTGTCACCACTGTGTTGAATGGGAGTCTGGGTCCAAAATGTAGCCTACGTTCTCAATACTTTTGAGGTTTAAAGTCAGCCTGTTATGGCAAGGGAGATGCATTCAGCATGTTAGAGTCCTATCTTTTTATTGCCTGATTTGTGTCGCTTTCACTTAGATGGCAGAGGGTAGAGGATTCTGGTTTATTGTAATGTTTTAATGTATGTTGATGTATATAATTATTGATTTTTGTCATGCTTCCTTGGTTAAAGATGTGATCAAAAGTGTTGGGTTTGTTCATTTTAAAGTATTTGTTACCACTTTTAATAAAAATCTCCCGTGCTCCAAAAGAGGCATCACCATAAAATAATATGTGTGTGTTTAAATATGCCATGGCAAAAAGGCAGCCTAGTGTTAAGTTAAAAATAAAAAGAGAGGGAAATAAACCAAAGCTACACGATCATATTTGAGAATAAAACGTGTTTGCCTGTCAGCCTAAACCATAAAAGAAGTGACATTTTATCTACTGGCCAATTACACTTTTTATCAGGATTGTCACAACTGAAAGGCCCTTCCTTTGGTTGCCACCTGCCCAACTCTGAAGCTGAGATGAATTTGCCCTGAACAGGACCTCTTGGACAGAACTTTAATTCCAGTTACTTACCTTAGATGTGAAAGTTAAAGGAAGTCATTCCTCAAGAGTGTCGGTACCTTGACACTTGCAAATGATATCACTGCTGGAAAGTTCAATTGACAGTGCCTGGATGTACAGTCGTGACCTTCCATATCCAGTCTGTGGCTTATGCTTGCTGTTTGAATCACTGGCTCTATTCTTAATTTCCCCTTAAACTGATGGAAGGCAAAAATGCAGAAAATTTTGAGAGGAATCACTCCAAGAGAACACTTGCATCTAACAGCAGTCATTTGTTAGATTTGAAACTGGCTTCAAAGGTGTGTTATAGGAGGATGAGAATCCACCAGTATCAAGGAAAACACGTCAAAGCTAGTTGCTAGTGGCAAATTACTCCCGCCTGGGATATGTTGATGTTACAGAAAGAAGTGTAAAAAACAAATGCATTTGTTAAAATCATTGGATGTCTTTGGAAAAGCCATAAATGCACATGCTGATTGTCTTACCGGGGAAGGCCATGTGGCTGATGGTATCTGTTCATTGGTGCAAATTGGGGGAGGAAGGTTAGTGGCAGGATTGTTTTGCCAAATACTTTGCCCTCCAATCCCTGTCCTCCACTGCTTGCTCATTGCACTGCCGGGCCTGAACTAGAGACACAGTCCGAAAACCCAGACTCTGGAAATGGAGGAGGACTGAGGTAGGGGCAGATCTGGGGCTGCCCTGGTTCACAGTCTCAGAGAAGATTGCGGGAAGCTATTGCTCAGGAAGTGCAGAGTGAGAAAACGCTATATGGACTCTAGGTGCAGGTGCTAGGACCTGTGAGAGAGGACAGGTCAAGGGTCTGTAAGGCGATCTTCCAGATAGCAGCTAAGAAGAGAGCTAATGGGTTGTTATTATTATTATCCATTATTCTTTTTCAGCTGAGAGGGATGAGGCTTTAAAAGGACCTCCAGCTGCAGACATTCTTGCAGTCAACAACCTGTCTTTCAGTCTTGCTGTACCTATTCCTGTTTTGGATTCAAGTTTATCTGACTCTGGACTTGCCTTGTGACTATGCTCTTGCCTCTGCCCTTTGCTGGACTGACTGACTGGTATTGTGTGACCCTTTGACTGGACCTTGGACTATCCTTTGACTATCCCTGCTGTGCTGCCCTCAGGCGGTGGGAAGCAGGACAAAGCTCTGCTTAGTTCCTGTAAATTCATACGTATGATCTCTTTAGTGGAGTTCATCCATCTAGTATGGCTCTGCTTGTGTGTACAGTATTTTGGGGGAAATAGTGCAGATAAGACTTCAAAGTACTTTACGCGTATTACAAGATGGCTAGGGAGCCACTTAGTTATACTGTTGTTTAAACTGCTATGAATATACTAATGCCCTGGTTTGAGGACAGATTTTTAAAAATGAAGACTTCTCTAGAGCAGTTTTGCTACCATCTGTTCCACAATTCCATTTTTCCCAAAGGGGAAAGCTGAACCACCAATTTTCAGGAGAAAGAATAGCTGCCTCTTAAAAAGGGGTACTGAGACCCTTTATTTCAAAGAGGCATTTATACCATCCTGTGGCCCTGCATCATACAGTAGAAGCCTAGTGGGAAGGACAGTTCAGCCTCGGGAGGGAGGGGGGGGGGAATCAATGATCAGCTAGTGTCATGTGGGAATTCATTCTTAAAAAATCGTACTGTATTAAATTCATATTTGCAAGTACAAAGAGGTTCAAAGTTTAGTATCTACACATCAATCTAACTGCTATTTTAAAAGGTTCTGTGATGTGTGATTCACATTGACTGTCCCCTGATTACACAGAGGTCTGCAGAGCTCATGAACTGATGTCCAAAGGAGTGTTAGATTTTTTGACAATGAAATACTGTAGACAGAAAATCCAGCAGATGAATAAAACATGACTATACAGTTAGTGAGCAACATTTTTAACGGGGGGGGGGGGAATACATTTTCTGAAGGAAATATATTTAAGATTAATATAATAATAATGCTCTTCCTTTAATTGTTTGATTCATAGATGTGCAAGCTAATAACTGATAAGTAGGGCTTTTAGTTCCTATTCTTTCAAGGCTTATGGATAAAGTAGACAGTTTAATCAAAGTTGCCGGTCCATTTCCAGGCACAATTCAAAGTGTTGGTGATGACTTATAAAACCCTTTGTGGCTTGGGTCCAGGTTATTTGAAGAACCATATCTCCCTTTATGAGCACACTAGAGTTCTAGGATCTTCTGGGAAGGCCCTTCTCTCTGTCCACCATCTTCTCGGGTACATTTGATGGGAACAAGCAAGAAGATCTTAACGGCTGCTCCAGATTTTGGAACTGTCTCCCTAGAGAGGCCAGGATGACCCTGTCCTTGCTCTCCTTCTGATGACAGGTCAAAGCATTTTTATGCCATCAAGTTCTTAGAAACTGATTGGGCTGGGCTTTTAATGAACTGTGGTGCTGTTTTTAAGGTTTGTGATGTAGTTGAATGAATTTTATTTTTTATTACTTTAATACTTTTTATTGATATACATTTTAATGTTTTATTATTTATTATCTTATTAATTATAGTTTATGTATTATGCACTAAGTATATGATGTAATGTGGGGTTGAGTAGATATCCCCATTGGGTTGCTTTTCACCTGTGAAATGCTCCTGCCTGTTGTGCCACGGTACTCCTACCCAGCTTTCTTTGAACCTGGCCATCCCCTCTTCTGTTTTCTGAAGAAACATACTGTAGACATCCTTTTCCTGTTTTCAAATTTGAGGCGGGGGGGAGGGGGGGAAGAGCAGTAGATGATACAGGTTTTAAAAATCAGATTAAAACATCTGAAATGTGTATTGGGGATAAGGATTTTGTAAGGTGCTTCCACAGTGCTCAGATTCTTAGCCAAGGAGGCTGAATTTGCAGAGCTTGGTTGTCCCGTGGCACTATAAATAAAGCTATTAGCATCAGTATGTAAATAGCTTTCTATTTTTATTCAGTGCATTGTTTGAGAAAACTAGGCCAGTTATTCAGTGGCAATAGTTAGCTGTTCACGGCTGAGCTTTACCCAGTTTTTCTAGGCAGCTCTTTTTGCTCCTTTGGAAGACATCTCTATTGTGCTTTCTTTAAAATGGAGCAGGCTGTGGTAGGCAAATCCAGACTTCCGAACGCTTTGATGATTCTTTGTAATATAGAATCAGCTTAGAATCAGCTGGATTTGTTTGTGCAGCAAATAGCACTGTGACTAGAAGTCCATGGGCAAGTCTTGATCTCTTACTTCAGTCCAAGCTTTTAAGAGGGAAGTTTCTTCATTTCAATACCAGTCTTTAAAAGGCAGTCTTTATAAAGAAGTAGACTGAACTTGGTATTGTGAAGTGGAACAAACAAAGAAAACCCCAAAACATCATGATTATTGAATGACAACAACTTCTAAGCACAGACAAAAAGCCCCATAGGAGAAGACCAAAGGCCTTTTTTGTTCCAGCATTCTGTTCCCACAGTGAGCAACCAGTTGCCTACATGAAACCCATGACAGGACATAAGCACAGTGGCACCTTCTGGCTTACATCCTCCATCAGCTTCAGATACTAATACTGCAAGAACACATGGCCATCATGACTACAAGTCAAGGAATTATAGAATCATAGAGATGGAAGAGACCATAAGGGTTATCCATTCCAACAATACACAGTCAAAGCAATCCCAACAGATAGTCATTTAGCCATCATAGAGAGGTGTGAATCTAAGAGAATCTAAGTTCTTTTTAAAGACATCCAGGTTGGGCATTACGATCAAAAACACACTGCAGAACTAATCCAGAAATAGTTCAGAAATGGGGGAAACCAAAGGGCATTTTCCTATATTTTTCAGTTGCAGAATGGTAGCAGTAATTGTAATATCAGTAATGAATAATCTAGCAAGTTAGTTTTTGGATTACAGTAACAACTGATTTGCTACTCTTTGGTGAATTGAGTTATGAGTAACATAACTAATTACTTTTAACAGGTAACATCCTAAACTCTGGTCCTTCTAAATGAAGCACTGTTCCCAAGTGTGAACTGCTTTGTATTTTGAACTCTTTGTAACAGTCTTATATGCTATGCTCTGTAATTATTTGTCTTCAGTGCTTCTGATACACTGTAGTCTGGACAACACACCTGGAAGACTGATGGAACCACCTACCTGTAAACCAAACAGTATAACCAATGACTAAGAGAGGAGGTTATGTCAATGATCTGCATGTTACTTTTTAATCTCTTTCTTGAAGAAGAATAGGAAAGATGGGAAGAGGGAAAGGAGCAGGAGAAAATAAATGTAACTGTTGGTCATAGCGTTAAGTAACATGTAGTTTGACCCTAAGGCCCCTCTAGTGTTGTTTTCCACAGACAATACTCAGATGCTTCTGGGAAATTTACAACCAAAGCATTTGTTTGGTAGCCAATGCCAGCAATATACTGCCTGTTTACTTGTGAGTTCTGTGTCGTTATGGTTCACAGCAGTACTTGGAAATGTTATTGCAAAGCTAAAACATTCATAAGCATTTCTTTTTTAAAAAAAAATAAATTCATCTCTAATTGAGTGTTTAATGCAAACATTACTCTAGTAACATGTTACTAATGTGCTGCAGCTTCCTCCTCTTCCTCCTTTTTATCTCATTCTTTCCCTATCCTGGGATCTAAGAGTATCTTATACAAGTTAAAATAAAAACATATTTAAAATTCACATCTTATAAGTGTTGAAAATATAATTAAACTATCAATAAAATTAAAATATGTTAAAAGCATGACCATTAAAAAGAAAAACAACATATAGAAACCATGCAGTACATTATGAGAAGCCCTTTCCCGCCCTGAGCAGTCAGCCCTCCAAGGCCTGCTGAAACAAAAAAGGTGTTCACCTGCCTAAGGAAGTGCATGCACACTACAAAAATAATCCATTTTAATATTGCTTTAACTACCATGTCTCAGTGCTGTGGAATCTTGGGAACTGTAGTTTCTTGTGGACCAGAGCTCTCTGACAGAGAAGGCTAAATATCTGACAAAACTGCAATTCTCAGAGTTCCATATCACTGAGCCATGGCAATTAGAGTGGTGTCAAACTGGATTATTTCTGCAGTGTGATTGCAGTCTAAGAAGGTAGTTTGAGAGCCTGGAAGCAGCCACTGAGAAGGTTCTCTTGGTATACCAAAGTACCTATGAGGGTAGTGGGACAGAGAGAAGAGCCTCCCCATAAGATCTGAAAACATGGGCAGATCCAGATGGGAGACCAGAGTCATTCAGATAACCTGGACCTGAATTGTATAGGGCTTTATGGGTCATGACCAGCACAATGAATTCTGGCCAGAGCCAATGGAGCAGTTGCAAGGAAGAAGTTGTGTGCTCTTTGCAGCCAGCCCTGATTAACAGTCTCCTCTTTTCACCATATGAAGTTTCTGAACACTCTTCAAGGATAGCCCTATATAGAACAGGTTACAGTAATCCAAAAATGATCCAAACAGTTTGACATGTCTTTTTAAACTGTTTTTTAGAATGTGAAAAAAAATACAAAGAATTTCTGACCCCAGAAATAGGTTTGGCATGACGCATACACTGCAAATTAGTGGCTACTATGCCATTTTTAAACTGTTATTTCCCCCCCCCAATTATTTGATATCTGTTGATAGACATTCCTCCTGTTGCTTTACCTCTTTCTGTAAATACAGAATTGTTCCAGTGACTCCTATGAATTTAATTTATTTTTCCAAATGATGAGAAATACCTCAAAAGACATGTGGTTGGACTGTCCCAAGGTTGAAGATTTTTGGAGTACAATGCTGATGCAAATCGCCCTTACTGTGAAACAAACTGTTACCCTCTGTCCAAGCCTTCTCTTCTTGCCAATTTATTGTAAAGAGAACACTCATCTGAAACATCATAAGCTTATCACACTCATCTCAGCAGCCAGGAATATAATTATGAGAAGGTGGAAAACAGGGAATGTACTAATGAGTGACTGGTGGGAAAGAGTTTAGGACACTTGGTTATTGAAAAAGCTTTCTTATACTTTTCAAAGAAACCAGATACCTTTTTTGTTGATTGGTCAGTGTTTATTGATTACATCAATGCCAATTCATTTGCTATTGGACCTCCTACTCATGAAACTGTTCTTTGGAAAAATACTTTGATCCCAGCTTCCTCAACTAGCAGATCTGAGTGATGTCTTTAGGACTTTATTACTGCTATTACCCCACAAAAGATAGCTATTGTGCAAGTTTACATATAGACCTCCAAGGCTATTTGTTATTTATGTATTGTTTCTTTTGTATTGTTGTTATAAAACAAATAAAAATAATCATTAAAAGAAAGAAATCCCTCAAATGGTAATTAAATAACTTACAAATAACCTTTATAAAACATGATAATGAGAATGTCATCATATCATTACATTCAAAATTAACCTCAACCCAGATTAATTGAGTCCATCTCTCAGTGCTGCACACGGTTTACTTCCCACCACATACTGACGACCGATTTAACTAAACTAAACTTGTAGAATGAGTGATGTAAGTTGTCCATGAAATATGTTCACAGATACTCAGATGCATGAAATAAAATCCTAATGCCCAGATTATCCATGTGAGATTTATGGGTGCTTTGTGTATACTGTATATTGTTTAGAGAAAGACAGACAGACAGTCACCTTACAAGTAGGAACTTGGTATTTTGTTTTGGAAAACACAGTGGGAAGTCAAAACTAGAAATTATATAAAGGTAGTTTCTATTCTTTCATTCTCTAACACTGTGTTGAACTACATTGTTCCTCTACATCCAGCTGTTTTATCATTGTGATAGGAACACCAAGGAACCCAATGCTGACAAACAGTGTTTGTGATTCTTTTTCATTTATGTAACTGCATGCCATTCAACTGTGCTCAGAGGGCTATTTTCAGATGTTCTTTTATATTCTTTAAGCTTTCTGGCTTCCTAAGTGATCATTTTGTTTCATAAAGAAACAATCCAACATTTTCTCTTGATTTCTTGGTATACTTTCTATTTCTTGTCCTAGGCCTGAAAATTTAAGATCAGCACGTAACTTTCACAGGTACGCAAATGAAAGGTTCCCTTAAATTATCTATTCTCCCTGAATTGCCAGAGTGATGCTGTCCTAATCTGCATTTGATTTAAATTTATCTGACTTTCTCCAGAACATTTTAAAAGAGTTTTTTGTTTGGTTTGGTTTGGTAAACAAAAAGGTACAATTTTTATGTGCCATTGGCTTGCAGATCAAAAAACATTTGGAGAAGTAGTATACAGGAAGAAACAAATACCACCATGTGACCTTATTACTTTTAAAAATGAGCTACACAAATTGATTAAGGTATTAAATGAGATTTCTTTTTTTAAACCCCATCTAGCTCTTCTTTATTGCTGTTAGTACTAGTAGTGCTTTTATTCACAGCCTTAAATTCCTAAGAACTAATGCAACTATGTAGAGCAGGGGTAGGCAACCTTTTTGAGCCGGGGGCCGGGTTGCTGTCCCTCAGACAACTGGGGGGCCGAAGCCAAAAATAAATAATAAATTTTTTTTAAAAAAAATAATATATAAATAAACCAGGCAAATGTAGGACAAATTTTCAAATGGAAGACACTTTTTTTAAAAAGGACACGCCAAAAAATTGCTGATTTTTTAAAAAATTTTAATATAAATGCATGTTTCTTGGCTTCTATAGACAATTGCCCCCCCAAAGGCCCAGCGGCTCGGTGGCAGGACCAGGCCGGGGGCCAGTCCCAAGGCCTTGCCGGGCCGCATCCGGCCGCGGGCCGCAGGTTGCCTACCCCTGATGTAGAGCATCTGCCCTGGGCCCATCCTGTGGAATCTTGGAATTTGTAGTTTTGTGATATAATCGGAACAGGGCTCTAATGGGTCTGACCAAACCATAAATCCTGGTTCTCGGGAGCTGCTAAGGCAGTTTAAAGGGAATTAAAGTATTAATGTTATAGTGTGGGAAAGAGACCAAGGGCAAGGACACAAAAGTTGTAATAACCCATGGACCAAACCAAGAGTTTAAAAGCAGTTAAACACATAACAAATGGAAAACAGAAAGTGACCAAGGCCAGTTTTGCTTTGACCCCCCCCCCACACGCACACCTTTTGGAGGACAGGGGAGTTTAGGCCTTGCACCCTCTTTTAAACACAAAACCACTGCTTCTGGAGGCATTCAGAGAAGTTAGCCACCTTTTTTCATCCATTCATTCATTTTAGTCTGGAGTTATTGAGGTGTAGTGAGTGACGGCTGTGGGCCATAAATAGACCTTAACTTATTTAGGGGCTACCTCTGGTCTTAGGGCAAGCTCTCTGACTCCAAAGTAATTGCATGTCTGCAATGATCCTGGCAAGAGGTAAAAGGGTTTTTCAATAAATCAGGTTGTAGTTGAAGGAAAATAGTTTATCCGTACCCCTACTCCCCCCCCCCAAAAGGGTCATCTGAATGAGCTAGAGCCAACCAGGCACATATTTTGTGTGTGTGCATGGTCATATTGCCTGATTTTATTATTTTCATCACAGCTTGGAAACTAATGCATTAAAAGTAAGCCCATCCTTCACATTTTTAGTAAGGAGAGGCAAAGACAATGTGGTATGTGGTTTGAATGTTGAACTAGGACTCTGGAAGACCAGGCTCAAATCCCCACTTAGACATGGAGAACCCACTTGGGCAAGTCACACTCTCTCAGCCTCAATGAAGTCACTGCTAATTCTCTCTGAATTAATCTTGCCAAAAATAACAAAAACAGCCCTGTAATAGTTGCTGTGGGCCTGTTACAGACAGCCAAATAAAGCTGCTTCGAGTCCACAGTGGTGGTATGGTGTTTCCTGATGCACGTGTCCTAAGAGTCCAGAAGTCGCACCCAACCCACGTTCCAGCCCTAAGGACTTCACTGGCATCGGGCTATTTATATGCAGGCACGAGATGCACTTTTTCCAAAACAAGCCAGAGTAATTTGGCTTCTTTTTGTTCCAGTTTTTAGTCTCATGCAGTGACCCAGCGGTCCTTCTCATCAGCTGCTCGCAGGCTCTGGCCACTGCCAGACACAGAGACCATCAGATTACCACCTTGAAACCTTAAAAGGCTATTAAAATGGATCTCTTTTGGCAGACCTTTCCAGACTACGGCCAAAACTACTGACTTAACTCCCCCTACTTTCACCTTAGCCATCGTGTGACACTGGAAGTGTCATTGATACCATCACTTCCGACCTCTCCCCTCCTCTAGAAGATGATTCATATCCCACCCAAATCTGCCCCAAAAAATCTTTTACTTATTGGTCCTGGAATGTTTTAATTTTTCCTGTTTAATTTCTTTGGGATTGGTTAGTTTATGTTGAGGGAGGTTTGGGGGTTTGGGGGTTTTTTGTATTAAAAAATTGTATGTGATTTTTCTTGTATTCCTGTAATCTGCTTTTGCTTCTTTGAGAAAAAGCAGAATATAAATGTGGTGTGGGTTGTTGTTGTTGCTGCGCTGTGCTTCATTTGGTTTGAAGCATGCTCATGTAAATGCCCCACCTTCAAAATGGCTGGAAGTTGCCCATCTGTTTACCCCGTAGTTGATAGTTATATCAACAGTTTGTCTTTTTTTAATCCGCCTTTTTCCCAAAGTAGGACCCAAGGAGCTAACAAATATACAAAACACATTAAAAAACACAATTAAAATCTATACAATTAAATCATAAAAAATATTAAAAATTACAATATAAATTTAAAACATCAAAGTTAAAAATAATCAATCTAAAACCAACCCCTCATCCCCAATAAAACCCAGCCTGCAGGTTTTAAGGCCTGTTTAATAAAATGTCTTTGCCTACCGGCCATACTGTATATATTCCACTATTGTTGGAAATTTGTGCACAAAACTTGACAACGAAACACAGGTAGACTTTTGTTGACAGTTCAAGGGGGCAGCCTGGCCAAGAGGAGGTGGAATTTGCCCCTCAAACTCCCCTTCAGCCCGGCTTCCCTCCACGGGGACAGCCGGCTGAGGGCGGAGGAAGAAGGGTGTTTCCCTCCAGCCTCCCTTCCGCCCAGCTGTCTTCCCTGGGACACAGCTGAGCTGTGGAGGAGGTAGAGCTGTGGAGGAGGTGTTTAACTATTTGAGGACTGTCACATTGGAGGGAGCAAGTTTGTTTTCCGCTGCTCCAGAGACTAGAACACAATGGACAATGGGTTCAAACTATAGGAAAAGAGATTCCACTAAACATTAGTAGAAACATCCTGACAGTAAGAGCTGTTCGACAGTGGAACACACTCCCATGTTGCTCCATATTTCAATATGATAACCTTCAAATATTTCAACATGTCACCCCTCGGCGCCTCGTCCTCAGGCTAAACATACCAAGCAACTCTCTCAGCGCTGCTCATGGCGTTTGGTGTTTCCAGACCTTTCCCTCATTTTGGTTGCCCTTCTCTGACAACTCCAGCTAGAAGTCTCCTCCTTTAAAAAAACAAGTGGTCCAACATGTTAACGTGAGGGCGGGGGGTGATCAGAAGTGCATTTTGCTGGACTGGAGAGTTGAGACGCACAAAACACACATTGGGTGTGTGCATGAACCTGAGGATCATCTTTCCCCTGGGGCCTAGCGTGATATTCTCCTCTGTTGGGGTTCAGCCAATTAAATTCCTTGGATGCGTCATCCTTCTTAGAGGTCTTTAAACCAGGGCAGGATTGGCCATCATGTCAGGGAATGCTTTGATTTAGATTTCCTGCATGGCAGAGAGTTGGACTGATTGGCTTTGTGTGTCTCTTTCCAGCTCTATGATTCTACTGAATGGTGGAATTTCGCCCTCAAAACCTCCCCTTTGGCCCGGCTGTCCTCATGGGGACAGCTGAGCTGAGGAGGAGAAAGAAGGGCATGCACCACACCCCCTCAAGCTTCTTTTTGCAGCCCATCTGCCTTCTAAGTTTATCCTCGACTTATGCCACGGTCATGGTAGAATACATAATTTTGGCCCCAAACCTGAACTCAACTCTATATGAGGCCGTTTTACTCGAATATATCCTGTATCGCTTCCATTTCAGCTGTTACTGTCTAATGCACACTTTTCTGAAATCTGCTCCACTGAATGCGGTAGGACTTGAATCATAGAATCATGAATTGTAGAGTTGGAGAGACCACTAGGGCCATCTACTCCAACCCCTGCCATGCAGGAAATCCAAATCCAAGCATCCCTGACAGATGGCCATCCAGCCTCTGTTTAAAGACCTCCAAGGAAGGAGCTCTATCACCCTCCGAGGAAGTGCATTCCACTGTCGAACACGCCTTACTGTCAGGAAGTCCTCCTAATGTTCGGTGGAATCTCTTTCCTGTAGCTTGGCATCCATGTTCGGGTCTGTTCTCTGGAGCAGCAGAAAACAAGCTTGCTCCCTCTTCAATATGACATCCTTTCAATATTTAAACAAGGGCTATCATATCACCTCTTAACCTTCTTTCTCCAGGCTAAACATCCCCAGCTCTCTAAGTCGTTTCTCATAGGGCATGGTTTCCAGACCTTCACCATTTTTGTCGCCCTCCTTTGGGACACGCTCCAGTTTCTCAATGTCCTTTCTGAATTGTGGCGCCCAGAAAATGGACACAATATTCCAGGTGAGGCCTGACCAAAGCAGATACAGTGGCACTATTACTTCTCTTGATCTAGACACTATACTTCTAATGATGCAGCCTAAAATAGCCTTGGCCTTTTAGCTGCCGCATCATACTGTTGACTCTGTTCAACTTGTGGTCTACTGGACTCCCGATCCCTTTCACACGTAGTCATTCAGCCAGGTGTCACCCATCCTATATCTGTGCATTTTTATTTTCCGCCCTAAGTGCAATACCTTACATTTCTCCCGTGTTGAATTTCATTTTGTTAGCCTTGGCCCAGCTTCTAGTCTTTCAGGTCATTTTGAATCTTGATCCTGTCCTCTGGGGTATTAGCTATTCCCCCTAATTTGGTGTCATCTGCAATTTATAAGTATGCTCCAATTTGTTCATCTAGGTCATTGATAAGATGTTGTAGTACTGGCCCAGACAGAGCCCTGTGGGACCCCATGGTCACTTCTCCCAGGATGAAAGGAGCCCATTGTTGAGCACCCTTTGGATTCGGCCGGTCAACCAATTACAGATCATGTAACAGTTCCTTTGTCTAGCCCACATTTTACAAGCTTGTTTGCAAGAATGTCATGGGAAACCTGTCAAAGGCCTTACTGAAATCAAGATATACTATATCCACAGCATTCCCTTCATCTACCAAAGCTGATAATTTTATCAAAGAAAGAGTTGGTTTATCTGGCATGACTTTTTCTCTGAAACCCATGTTGACTTTTTGTGATTATGGCATTGCCTTCTAGATGTTCCAGACTCTCTGTTTAATGATCTGCTCAGAATCTTTCCTGGTATTGATGACTTGCTTCTGAATCAACATACACAGGATTCAGCTGCACAAATGTCTCATCCTTTTAATGCCCAATTCCTTGACGATTCTACAAACAGAAATTAAGCCCATATGTACCACTCAGAGTGCATCTACACAGTAAATAATCCACTTTGACACCAACTTTACTGCCATGGCTCCATCTTGCAGATCCTGGGATTTGTCATTTTATGAGCACCAGCATTCTTTGGCCAGAGAAGAATAGAGATTTTTTTAAAAACTACAAATCACAGAACTCCCTAGGTTGGGCTATGCTACAGTACTTAAATTCAATGAGCCCTTCCCTTACTCGGGAATCCCCCACAAAGGGAATTCCGCATATGCTCGAGCCCCATTAAAAAATAATGGGGCTTGTGCCTGCAATGCCACGCACTCACCACGGGACATGCCGTTACCCCTTCCGTGACACGCTGAGGCTTCTTCCACTGTGAGCCGTGTATGATGCGGGCCCACTGTAGTGTCAAACTGCATTATTCTACTGTGCAGATACACCCTCAGATTCCCTAGCTGAGGGAATGCCAAGCTTCAGGAATGATGAATTAGCCCTTTATGATAAGGACTGGCTTTTCCAACTAAATTGTGCATAAATGTGTTTTTCCCCCTTATCCTATTTTAATCTTACAGCGAGTTGCCTAAGCAGTTACATAAAAAAAATAGACATGTGGATGGCTGCATTTCTCTAACCTCATAAAATCACTGATATGGGTAAACTTTTGGTCTTCTAAAGCATGTTGGTCTTCTAAAGCCTAGATGGATCCAATGTATGCTCATCCGAACTGAAGCCTCTAGCTGTGCATGTGGTGGCAAGGTCATAAGCTGGTCAGAGTTTTGTGACAAAATCTGAACTTCCCAGTGTTACAGGTCACATGGACTCTAGAGGGTGGGTAATTCCAGGTCCAACAATCCATGATTTTCTCCTCATTTCTTCAAATAGCTTTTGCTTAGAGAAGGTTTTTTTTTTTTGTGCTCCCATGTTTCCTGAAAAGAATCTGTCAGTGATGTCAGTGGGATACAGTTAAAGCAAACTGTGAAAACCAGACTTCCAGTATTAACATATAATAGATCCTTCTGTTCAGAAGTCATCTAAAAGTTCAGAAAGTCATGTTGTTGTTTGTGTCCTTATGAATGGTTAGGCCTAGTATTCATTGAGGCTGGTGATGGGGATCGAGCAACACCACTGTCCAACAGCTGCACTGGCTGCACATCTGTTTCTGGGCACAATTCAAAGTTGCTGGTTATGATCTATAAAGCTTTTATAGTGCTTAGGTCCAGCTATCTAACAACTCTATTCTCTAATTCTCCATATGGGCCTGCCTAGTGCTGAGGTCTTGCACCTTCACAGGTACAGTTGGTGGAACAGGATAAAGGGCCTTCTCAGTGGCTCGCTCCCAGGCTCTAGAACTCTCTCCCTAGGGGGCTAGAATGGCTCCCTTCTTGCTCTCCTTTCATTAGCAGCAGAGGCATCTATTTTAATGTTCACTTTTTCTACCATTTTAATCATTTGTATTTGTAATTATTTTAAATTTTAAGCTACCTTGAATCCCGGTCTCGGGAAGAAGGTGGATAAAATAAAGTAGAGAGGGGGGAGAGATGGACTCAGTCCCATTACGAGTCTGAGCTGATTTGGACTCACCAAAATAACTGGAACTTCGGATCTCCTAATTCAGTGGGTTTACTCTACATGGCTCAGATCCACACTATTTGGCAGACCGTATGTCCCTGTATGAACCAGCCTGCACCCTGAAATCCTCTGAGAGGCCCTTCTCTCCTCCCAACACCATCACAAGCACGGTTGGTTGGGGACACAAAAGACAAGCCTTCTTGGTGGCTTACCTCTAGGCTCTGGAACTCCCTGCCCAGGAGATCAGAATGGGCTCCCTCCTTGATGGCCTTCCACCGGCATGTTAGACCTACCTGTTCACACGGCTTTTAAGGAATTGTTATAATGACAGGGGATGTTGTACCATTTCAAAAAAATTTGTCAGTTTTATATATATCGTTTTTATCTTTAAAATGTGTTTTATTCTTTTAAGAACTATCTTTTTAAATTGTAACAATACCCCATATTTTAATGTACTTTTTTCTATGTTTTTAATTGTACTGTTTTTTAATGTTTGTGAAGCCATTCTGAATCCCAGTTCTTGGGGAAAGAGCGGATACAATATTATTCTTTTATATTATTATTGAGACAAAGAATTAGAGTTCAGCTGAATTCTACAAGATAAGCAGCCTCCAGTACTCCGCCTCATGCTCCTTTGTGTGGTCTGTTATTCATAGGTATTGATGGGATATTCCCAACATTACAGACTGGAGTTATGTGAGAAAGCCAATGTACATTTGGACCCCTGCTTCAGATATTATTTTCTCCTACCACGAGTACCTCAATGATAATAGTGTTGTAGCGATAATTTTGGAAATGTAGACTCTTATCATGACAACCCCTATTGATATTCCTATGCCGGTGCTATGTTATCTGTACAGTAAATCAATTCCCTAGGTCCATATTTTGGGGGGGAGGGGCCAATTCCCTTCAAAGTCTTTTCCCCCAAAGTTTCTAGAAAACCCACAGATGTGAGAGGCATCTTGCCACATTTTTGGCCTCACTCTGAAGCTGTTTTAGGCAGCTCAGACATACCTTTTTTTCCAACAGGAAATCCCGCAGAAATCAATCTCTAGTTCACTTCCTCATCGAAGGCTATCTGTTTATTTAAAAAATATGCTGAAACGCCTCCACTACCCACAAGGGGGGGGCATCTGTGAGTGAAAACATTCCAAAAACTAGATGCACCCTGGCAGCCAACAAAGTACCCTAACCTCCAACATTGTCCCACCCCAATCTGTATATAAAATGATTTCTAGCCATTTTACCTCCATCAAGAATAGATCTTTGTTAAATATCAGAACTGTGCCCACTAAGACCAAGTCACCCCAAATACAACAAAATACATCCTTGCAACAAGGATGGTTCATACAAGTACATTGTTGCTCAGAAAGTCAATTTCCTCTCTGCTAGGGTTGCCATAAGTCAGGACCTCCAAACGGGACAAATGTGGACAAATGTAGGGCAACATTTTCAAATGTAGGACACATTTTATAAAAATGGAGGACATGCAAAAAATTGAGGGATTTTTAAAATGTTAATTAAATGCATGTTTTTAAGCATGATCAAATGGAGGACATTTTGGCTTATTCCTAGACAGATGGGCATGTATTTGCCCTCGGTTCAATTTTACTTCTCAGAAGTGTGTACTTGGGCAGGGACTGTGGTTTTCTTCACTGCGCATGAGTTTATAAAATCACAGCAATTACAGCTGTGCCTCAGAGGCTTGTTGATATCAAAATCACCATCATCATCACCACTATAATTGTCCAGAAAGGCAGACTTGTTAGCATTCAAAGCGCCATAAATATACCGAAAATGCACTTGCATTATTTAATAATAAAAAAATAATGCGAAAAAATAAAAAAACAGGCAGAGGTGTTATATTTAATAATAAAAATTAATGTAATAAAAAACAAGCCATAATAAATTAATGAAATAAAATAATCAAACTGTGAGCGTGATGTGTGATTTGAGTGTTGGACTATGACTGTGGAGGTCAGGGTTTGAATCCTGGCTCAGCACTGTGATGTAAGCTAGTGGGTGACTGTGGGAACGTCGCACTCTCTCAGCACAGAGGATGGCAATGGCAAAATCCCTCAGAAAAAAAATTGCCCAGAAAACCCCATGACAGGGTTGCTGTCTGCAAAGAGGTCTCAGAGTGGGTGATTTTCGCAGGCCAGCCATGGGTGAATCCACACTGTAGAAACAATGCAGTTTGACACCCACTTTAAACTGCCATGGCTGCGTGCTAGGGAATCCTGGCGTCTGTAGTTTCTTGTGGCACCAGAGAAAAGAGAAGGCCAAGCAGCCCACAAATCTACAAAATCCCAGAGTGCCATAGCACTGAGCCATGGCAAAGTAGTGTCAGGCTGGATTGTTTCTGCAGAGCAGAGGCAGCCATAGGATATAGCTATACCAGTGGCCCCAGACTGTGCCCTTTAAGGGATTTGAGACTTCAGCTCCCAGAATCCCAGACTCTTGGCTAACTGGCTGAGGCTTTCGGGAGAGTGAAGTCCAAAATCTCTTAAGAGGCATAGTTTGGGGACGACCACTGATCTCCACTGTAGGAACAATGCAGTTTGAACCCCTTAAAACTGGTGCTGGGGGACCAGAGATTTGCAGTTTTTGTGGTGGCACCAGAGAGAGGAGGCTAAGCAGCCCACAGAGCCACACAAATCTCAGAATGCCATATACCACAGTTAAAGCGGCATCAAACTGCATTAATTGTTCAAGGTAGATGCAAACTCCTGCTGCTGGAGGGAAAAACCAAACACTCCTCCAACATCTCTGGCAGAATAAGCAAGCTGCCCAGAGGATGGCAGGGGCTTTGGGGGCTGGGGGGGGGAGTGATGAGCTAAAAAGGTGGCTAAAAGCACCTCCCCACTTACTTTTTGAGCCTTTATAGATCCCAGGGATGGGGACTCCACCTCCTTGCCTCCACTGTACTCATAAAGGACCCCACTGATGTCTAATAGCCCTTTAATGCCCGCCCGGCTTTGCCCACTCAGCCACACCCTGAATGGAAGCAAGAGCTGAGCAGGGCTATGGAGGACACCTGCTCAGAGCTTCCCTGCGCGCAATGCCTCTGGAAATGTAGTCCCTCCTTCACAACCGGGACCAAAAACTCCAGTCCTCCTGAGGAGACTCTGCCCTATGAACTCTGCGACCCTAATAATAATAAAATAATTATAATTTATTTAACCCTGGCTCTCCAATAGATCAAGGCTGCTTTACCAACTATTAAAAACACTACTAATTAAACCACAAAGGGGACAAGGCAATGCCAAATGAATGCACCACATTCCCAAATAAAAGCTCAAAAACACTCCTATAATCTAAATAAATAAATAATCATGCTTTTAGTTCAAAAAATTAATGAAATAAAATAAAACAGCATCAATAAACTTAAAATTAAAATTAAAAAGCATTAATAAAACTTAATAAAAATTAAAATAAGTATTTTATATTTTTAAAAATATTAAACCCCCCAAAAACCAGGCAGACCTAATGGCCACTGACTCAGCTTTCCTCCTCCTCCTCAAGGCTATGGAATCCTGGGAACTGTCGCTCTGTAGACCATTCAGCCTCCTTTGTCAAAAAGAGCTCTGGTGCCACAAAAACTACAATTCCCAGAATCCCTAGCACTGAGCCCTGGATGTTTAAGGGGGGGGGTCAAACTATTTCGCAGCCTTTTTCAACCCAAAGCTTTCTATTATTTACCCGAACTTGCAAGGCAAAATCTCTTCCTTCCAAGCCATTGAAAAACCAACCCAAGGGAGGAGGGCTGATTGCTTCTTTCCCATTGGTCAGCTTCGGAGAAATTTGCATTACCGAAAGGCTGTTTGGGCCTCAAAAACGATCCTGTGAAAGAATTACAAGATACTGAGTGCTTTACATTTAAAAGATGGCATTTAGGCTCCCAGTGAAACAAGGAACCATTTGTGGACTTTTTTTTTTTCTCACACGTAACCTAGAAAGTAATGCCTTTTGCAAACATATATACCAGTTGGCTGGCAATAGCTCTGAGTGGCAGGTCTCCTGAAGACCTGTTCTCTAGGCTATCCCAGGCAGGGAGGCGGGGAGGGTGGCCCACAGCCATGGGGAGGGGTGGAGCTGCCTCCGGGCCTCACCTGGGGGGGGGGAGTCCTGGGGGCGGGCCAAGCTGGGGCGGGACTGTGTGGCCCCACCCAAACGGGAAAGTTCCCGCCAGGTGGATATGGCAACCTACTCTCTGCTATTGCTAGGATGGCAGCTGAATGCAGAGTGAACAGCAGAGTCCAAGGAGGGGTGGAAGACCAATATAATAGTCCTTGCTAATCAATTGTCTTGGGGCTTTGACTGTGTGTGAACCTGGGCTCCACTGTACCACTGATGGTGAAACTTGTGCTCACGGCTCATCAACATAGCCAACAACAGTAATTTACAAGTTGTATATGTCTCTAACAACAGACATCTAAGTGCTAAATTTATGTTTTAGGTCCTAAAGGTTTTATTTATTTATTTTTAATTTGGAATTTGGGGCTACTATAAAGAATGTGTTTGTACTTGATCTGAGATACTACAATACAAAATGAAAGGGGGTAGTAATTACTCTGAATCGATTCCGATCTTTAATCAAATCAATAGTTGAATTAGTGTAAACTTCATTGGAGGCCTTTGGTTTTATTTATTATTTTCAGAGGATTGTGTTGGTGTTGTAATTTTAGTTTCCTGGATAACACGTAAAGACTAATGCAACTTTGAAATTGAATTGTCATCATCATTATGTCCTTGTTACCCAGATTGTTGGGGGCAGTTAGCTTACAGTTGTAAACCGCTTAGACACTGCTAGTTTGGTATGAGGCAGTATATAAATGAAGCTGTTTGTTATGAAGAAGAACACAACAGCAACATTAGCCATAATGGTAGTACAGTGGACTATTGGTAACTACTGGGATTTAGTTCCAGGATTCCCTGTGGATATCAAAATCCATGCATGCTCAAGTCCCATTAAATTCAATGGCACAATAAAATGGCTTAATGGTAGCGAGTCAGCATGGCACGATGGTTTAAGTGTTGGACTGTGATTCCGGAGACTAGGGTTCACATCACAGGTCAGCCATGGAAGCCCACTGGGAAGTCATACTCTTTCAGCCTCAGAGGGTGGCAATGGCAAGCCCCCTCTGAAAAAACCTGCCAAGAACACTCAATGATAGAACAACAATATAAAAATATGAAATGGCAAAATCAAGGTTTGCTTTTGGGAATTAAAAAAGATATATTTTCAAGCCATGAATGTTTAATCCGTGAATAAAGAACCCATGGATACTGAGTGCTTGCTGTAGTTTATTTTGGCTTTTCTTCAGAGCAATGCACATGGCTGCCCCACTTACAATAACCCCGTAAGACACAACAGGGTGAAAGATGGCAACAGTTCGTAGTCGCTCAGTGAGCTTCATGGTCATGTGAAGATCTGCATGTGCTGGTTTCAGGTACAAATTAGTTATTTTTGTGGCAGCATCATATAAATATTGTTTTAATTGTCTTGCAACCTGACCTGTTGCAGATTAATTCCATGGATCATTTAAGTAATCACTGTTGTTACCTGGCGATATACCTTAATTCTTAAGTGTCAGAAAAGGGAGAAGAATCATTTAACCCATTCACCCCCGAATACAGGCTTACATGCTATGGCACATTTCTGACTTCAAGATAAGAGGGAAGGTAAGGGGGAACATCTAGTAGTGGTTAGCTAAGCAAGTCACTTCAGTGAAAATCTAAAGCAACATGAGAGCAATTTTGCACTCTTTGAAGTTGCTTAAACTTTTAATGCTGTCTAAAATAGTATAACTCAAGTGTGGCATGTTTCTGTGATAGTCATTTTTAGATTTAAGTAATGTCAGCCATCTGAGCTTTTTTATTACTACTATTCTGTTTTATTTAATGTAAAACAGTGTTATACCCTTTTAAGAAAAAAAAGTGGTGCAAGATGCATCTTTCCTCACTATTTCCCCTAATGCTACCACAAAATCTGGCTTACTGGGTTTTGGCCTTTACTTCCTTCCTTTCTTTAAAAAAGCATTTCCCAGGAATATGTGGAAAGCAACACATTACTGTGTTGTACAGCAAGGACACTCTTTACTTAGCTGCCTAATAACATATACAGTTGGCACTCTGGATTGCCAAGCTAGCTATCCATGAATTAGAGCATCCACAGATAGCCCTGACCCATTACTGTTAATGACGGTGCATCGCATGTCCATTGATAATAATGGGACTTGAGGTCCCATATTTTTTTAGTATCCATGAGGAAGGGTCCAGAATAGAACCCTCCTCCAATACAGAGGGCTGACTGTATGTCTTGACTTCTCACTGTTACACGTTCTGTCTGTTTAAGGCCAGAAACTGCATAACAAATAATTCACAGTCACGTATTTATTTTTCTAAAGAATGGGCCTCCCAAAGATTCCCGGATCTGTTCCCTATCTGTAACACATGAATAATAAATTATGATATGTTTCCATCCAAGAAACATAGTATATTCTTTTCATACATGAGATGTGACTTTTGTTTCAGTGGGCAGATACAAGGTAGGTATGAAAACTTGTGTTGGGCAGGAGCACTCATGCACATTCCAAATACCTCTTGTTCTTATCTACTTTCTTTCTCTCTTTTCTCTCCCAGCAGGCATTATAAACCTAGCAGGAGAGAGGCCCATCGCAAAAGCTCTCATATGTGAAATTCAAAGACATAGCTGTGTTAGTCTACAAAGTCATTGTGCAAAGGGATCTTACAGCCCCTTTGAGATGAACTGATAGAAGTTGGTAGATAGAAGTTGGTAGCATGAGCTTTTGTAGACTAGAGCCTACTTCCTCAGATGCATTTGGGAACATATTCTTGGGGATAGGAGACGAACTACAAAAATGAGGAGATAAATATGAGGAACCTACATTTAACAATGTGTCTGTCCCTTATGTTTTCTTTTCTTCTTGAACCCTTCCTTGCAGCATTCTCTTTGCGGACATTGAGGGGTTCACCAGTCTGGCCTCGCAGTGCACTGCTCAGGAGCTGGTGATGACGCTGAACGAACTCTTCGCCAGATTTGATAAACTCGCAGCAGTAAGTAGGGTTTGCCTGCATTCCTTTCCCCTCATCTCCATTGAACTATAAGGGTGACTTTTACACTCTACTGTCAGACTTTTGGCTTGTGCAAAATATTCATGGCCTTAAAAGGCATCAGTCAGCATCCTAAAAACAAACGTTTGATATTTTCTCTCTGTTTTGCAGGAGAATCATTGTTTACGTATAAAAATCCTAGGTGATTGTTATTACTGTGTTTCTGGGTTACCTGAGGCAAGAGCAGACCATGCACACTGCTGTGTTGAAATGGGAATGGATATGATAGAGGCCATCTCGTAAGTACCAAATTTTTCAGGCAACATCAAGGAACTCAGAGCTTGGGATGTATGGACACATGCATGCATTTCCAACTAATTTTACATCTCATAAATCATGTTCTACTCTAGCAAGACAAAGTCTCAAGCAGATCAAGGATTGGGGTGGAATGAGAAAAAGAAATCTCCTGGTACCAGTTCAAGTCCCCAGTGCAAATGGAGAGCCACACACCTATTTTATATTTATTTTATTTATACCTTTTCTGTACTTCAAAACTGGGACTGAGGTCAGCATATATGCACTAACTTTAAATGGTGTAGATAAAGCCACATAAATTGATCATATTAAAACAGACTAACAAATTATAATATTAAAATATAAATGAATTAAAAGCAATTTTATGTTGTTTTGGATTCATTTGCCTTAAATGAAGCCTTCCCATAATTTAAACATTTGCTGATTGAAGTTGGCTGAATTATTGAGCAAAATTCTAAGAAGGTTAGGACACTTTGAAATTAATGCAATATAAAGATATTTGATTGTCAGCATAAGCCCTGTTGATTTAATTCAAAGACATAGCCATGTTAGTCTGGAAAATCAGTATGCAAAGGGATCTTTTAGCATCTTTGATACAAGCTAAAAGAAAGAAGTTGGTAGCATTACTTTTGTAGATTTGAGCCTCCCTCAGATGCATCTGAGGAAGTAGGCTCAAATCTACAAAAGCTCATGCTGCCAACCTCTTGCCTGTTGCTTTACGTAGGTCATTAGGAGCACCAAGTTTTCTCTGAACACATCCATGCTTTGAGTGTATATGGCATTTTCAAGCTAAACAGTCTTGTCCTTCGCTTTTCTTTTAGGAGCTTACATTTACACCATGTAGATGTCGCAGGCACAAAGAGTTTCATGAAACGTCTAGAAATTATAATGCCTGCCATTCCAGCATTCTGATCTTTATTACCTTCATTTGTCTGAGAAGCATTCTCTTTTCATCAGAGAAGACGGGGGAGGCAGTGAGAACAGAAAGTCTCTCACTCCAGATTTAGCAAAGAGATAAGATTGCTAAATCCTTTTCATCCCACATGAAGTGGGAGCCAGTTTTTTGAAAGCTGACAGGGAACAGTTTGTAAACAAATGTGGAGTGCACTTCAGGACCAATATCTGTACTTTGTTGTAAAATACAACAGCTCTGTGGAAATGCCATAGAGACTTACTTGAAACACCCACAAAACTTGAGAAGGCATGGCACTGTATTGTATTGTCTCAAGGCCAAAACACACAAAATGCCACCCACACAATGGTTGATGGTGTGAACAACATCTTATCTTTTGTAGTCCCCAGGATGGTGGCAGGGAGGAGTCCCACAAGAAATAGTTGACCTCCACTTTTTTCAGCAAAGAAAGAGATTTTTAAATAAATGAAATAATTATGGTTTAAACATGTTTTTAATCTTGAGCATTTTTTTTAAAAAAAATACTGTAATTGGCTTTTTAACTTTTGGAAAATAACATTTTAATTTAATCTAGTTTTAAATAAATGTAAGCTGTCTTGGATCACATCCTGGGAGAAAGGTGGGGGTATAAATTCAATATATAAAATAAAAATAAGATTAGAAGTCTGTTTTGGAAAAAAGAGATGAATAAAGCAAATGTTTGCTGTTGTTGCACTGTGATTTCTTAGTCTCAGAGCAGCAAACTATACACTATGGCCATTTTCACCTTATTACACTAAGCCATTGTTTATATTACCCACGCTTCTCACTTTCCCCATGAACTATCCTGCACATAGCTAAATGAATCAGTTCATTTCCCCCATTCCTGATTTATTTGCCTCCCACTTCTTTTTGTCAGTTTCTGTTTCTGAGTGGGAGTTAAGAGAAACATGGCAGGAACATAAAAACAGTGGTTTAAACAAACCAGAGTATGTAAGCCAAAAAAAAAATCACGTGTAAGCCAGTAATAAACCCTGTATTCTAGTTGCGATTTGCACCTGGCTAATTATGGTTTGTTTGCAGAAATGAGTGCTGCACAAGATGTCAGAATTCAACAGCCTATATTCTAGCTTGCCATTCATGCAAGCCCAGTCTCTATATTTTCAGAAAGAGAGAGCAGCCAGTAAAAGATAGTTAGTTGGGGATTTATATATGCTTATGTGCTTTGACTTTTTCTGTAAAACACTGTAGAATGGACAGCAAGTGGCTTTTTTGCTCTAAGATGAAATTGATGCAATGTAAGTAAACCAGGAAACCTAAGGCCTGTCCCACCAAAATAATGCAATGGATCTGGCTAATTGTTGTGCTGGTGTGTTTGTGTGCTTGTTTAATTATACATGTTTTGTTGTCTTTGTTTGTTTTATTGTTTAATTTCATTTTAATTTTTGCATCTTGTGGATTTTTAACAGTATTTTTTTTAATTGTTGTAAGCTGTTTTGAATCCTGAACTGGGAAAGGGGTGGGATATACCTAAATATAACAGTACTGTAATTATAAACTTAAAAGAGTCTTTTTGCTGTGGGAGGTTTGTACATAATTGTTGTAAGCTAAAAGTGAACTGTTTCCTGTACATTGTTGGTTACTTATATTTTGCTTAGTGCTGATGTTTTGGTGAATGTGAATTCAAGAATGTCTGTACATGTGATTACAGTTGTGCTGTGTCATAAATGTGACAATGACATTGAATTTCATCAGAAAGGGAATGTAGGCCGATTGTTGGAGCACAGAAATCACAAGATCCCAGTCCTCCCAATTTCCATTGGGTTTGCAGTCTGATAAGCACAAATAATTAGGGAATGAAGAAGTATACCAATTCCAGTGGTCACAAAAGCTTGTTACAGTACAAAATGTAATAATTTATATGTTCCTTTAAACATTTTGAACTTTTACCTTGATATTTAATTAATGTTATCTGATTTTTAGTAATGAATTTGGAAAAATAACCATTTTATTTGATTTTTTAAAAAGATAAAAGCTAAATATGAGGAAATTGATGTCACTGTTTGATGATACACAGTATCTGATATCATATTTGTCTTTGAGGGCCAACCTGACTGGAAATTGATTGCCTTTTCATCTGTCCTTTCCCCCTATGGTTGGGAATCGCAACTGGGAGGGGGAAGAAAATTTAAAAGAACAGCACAAAGGAGAAAAAGCCCATCCAATTCTGAACTGGTGTGGCACAGCTGCATTGACTACATTTAAAACACACATATACACACATGATATCTAATTTCACATTTCCTGAGGCCAGTTGTGGTTTATCCCTATTAAATTTATACAGTGGGTTCTTGTTATCTGCTGGGGTTTGGTTCCGTAGATAACAAAATCTGTGGATGCTTGAGTCCCATGAAATATAATGGCATAGCAAAATGTTGTCCCTTACATAAAATGGAAAATCAAGGTTTGCTATTTGGAATTTATATTTTTTTAAAAAATATTTTTAAGCTGTGGATGCTTGAATCTATGGATAAGAAATCTGTGGATAAGGAGGCCAGACTGTACTGAGTGTTTCAGGTGCTCAGAAACCTACACATGTCATCGTATCAGTAATTCTTCTAAACCCAGTTATTATCTTCATGTTGCAAATGTGTGAGAAGGCAGGACATGAAGCAAAGAGGGTTATTTAAAATCACCTTGTGAGTTAAGAGTCCAAGGTGAGATTTGCACAAGGAATTTTGCAAGTCACACTCTTAGCTACTACACTGAGCTGGCTCTAAAACACCAATAAATTCTTAAGGACTGGAACATCAATTGCCTGTGTCTGCAAAAAACAAAACAAAACATTCTGATGGTAATGCTGTATTGTTCACAAAACCGCAAAAAACAATCAGGATTAGGGAGAGAGGGATATAGGAGTTTTCTATGTCCATGAAGTAATCACATGTGATTAATTGGGGAATCTGGCCCGTGACATCTGCTCATTACTAAGAGGATGATTGGTCTCTGTTCAGTACAGTCATCCTGGAAGTGGCCTGTCTGTGGCTTCTCCCCACAGTAGCCAAAACATGTCCAGTGACAGCAGCTGTAGCCAAGCATTTAAGGTCTTTCAAGGCCAGGAGCTGTCTCAGCAGCATCATCTTTAATCACTAGATATAATTTCCTTTTGAACTGTTGTGTTCTTCTAAGTCAACTTTTGCCCTAAAAGGAAAAATCCCACAAAGGATTCCAATGATAGTTCTGGGAGCAAACTCTGGACATTGGCGAGCTCATTAGCACTGGAGCCTGTTGGGAGTGAGCCGAGAAGCAGAGCTGTCTGGTCTATTACAACAGCAGCTCAAGATTTCCCACTGCATTGAATGTTTCACATATGGATTATGTTTCATTTGTGTAACATTTGATGCCTGGTGCTGCTATGCAGACAAATTGAGAGCTCTGAAATAATTTCCTCTTCCTCTTTGCAATGTAACCATTACATTTAATGAGAGCTTGCAAGTTTTGTACAGCATCAGTATCCAGAACCCAGCGATTCCTCTCTATACTGCTCTAAATATATTCCCTCCACCCCAAGCTCTGAAATTACTGCATATACTCATGTATACTTCTAGACATTTTTGTCAAAAAATTGACCCAAAAAACCCTGAGTCAACTTATCTAGGCGTCAGTGTAAACACTGTACTTTAATTCTTATTTTTAAAAAAGTAACCAACCCCTAGTGAAAAGCAAGAGTGTAATCTGTCCTGGAAGCATCAAACCCCCCCCCCCCACTCTCTCATCCATCCACCCTTTAGTATGAGCACAAACAGTTATCCCTCCTGGAATTTTGTAAGTTCTTTGACACTGTTTTCCTTTGCTTCATCCTTTAGATCCTTTGTTACATGCCCCTAAATTTTACCCTCGACTTATAAATGGGTTATATCAAAATCCATAATTTTGGCCCCCAAACCTGCCCTTGACTTATACATGAAGTCAGTTTATAGTTGAGTATATACAATTAAGCAAAGTTGACTTCATTTGAGGACACCTTCATCCAGTGCTTATAGCATTGTATTTGGGTGCTTTCTAGAAACTAGAGGATTATAACTTCTTTCGATTTGAATCTGCACCATTTTCAGTGTCTTCCTTCTTTTCCTTACACCCTTCTTCAGACTAGTGCGGGAGGTGACAGGCGTCAACGTGAACATGCGAGTTGGAATCCACAGTGGGAGAGTTCACTGTGGAGTTTTGGGCCTCAGAAAATGGCAGTTTGATGTGTGGTCAAATGACGTCACGTTAGCAAATCACATGGAAGCAGGTGGCAAAGCAGGGTAAGAGATTTGTACTGTCAAAACCATGATATAGCTTTTACCTTTCTGTTTGTCTTTGCTCAGGTACTTCTTTGCAGTCCCAATTGAGTAAGTCTGTCCTCTAATGCTATCCCTTCAATGATATTCTATGATGGAGAGCACATCCAGACTAATTAAAAAGACTGGAAAGTCCTAGATTTTGTTCCTCTTCCAATTTGTATTTTGGAGATCCGTAGATGTTTTGTTTATCCCAGAATATTTTCTGTCAGCTCCCGATACATCAAAAACTTTTTATACCAGCTTCCCAAGTCAGTTTATTTTAACCCAGTATGAAATCAGAAAGAACAGGAACAGAATTTGGGACTTTTCAATCAGATTGGATGCACCCGAAGTTGCTGTTTCTAAATTTGGATATGTTACTGACATCTGAAGTTGCTCCCTCTGTAGGAGATGAAGGGGAAAAAACCGGAAAGATGTTTGTACAACATGTCCAAATTGGAAATGCCAAGCACTACTCCCTTGCTTTTTCTTGGAAACATTGACTACAAAAATAATGTTTTCCAAAATAATATTTGGCCTGTATCTGATATAGCCAGGGGGAAAAAAGTCTTTTTCTTTACTGGCCCTAAGCTTTCCTTGTAATGCAGTTATCCTTGTAGCTCTTAGCAGTGGCCACACAACCCCATTTTTTCATCCCCAAAAGCAGGATTATAGCTATGAGGAGGGGCAAAATGAGGGCATTATCCCCCAAAACAAGAATTCAACCCCGAAATGAATTTTTCTTTCAGACTCCAAATTTATACCATTGTAGTAACTTAAAACTTCAGTTGGGTTTATTGAAATACAGTTGAGGCATTCATAAAATGCAGTGGCTTAGTGATTAAGACACCAATTCTGACGACTGGAAGGTCGAAAGGTTGGCAGTTCGAGGCCCAAGTGCTGCATGATGAAGTAAACCCCGGTCACTAGTCCCCGGTTCTGCCAACCTAGCATTTGGAAAGCATGCAAATGCAAGTAGAAAAATAGGTACCACTTCAGTGGGAAAGGTAACAACTTCCCATGCAGTCATGCTGGCCACATGACCACAGAGTTGTCTTTGGACAACACTGGCTCTTCAGCTTAGTAATGAGATGAGCACTGCCCTCTCCAATCGGTTATGACTAGGCATTCATGTCAAGGGGAAACCTTTACTTTTGCTTAAGCCATAGAAAAGGGACATGAAAAGTTAGCAAGAAAATAGAAACACAGCAAAAATATGAGTTCAGCTTCAGCCTTTCCTTTCACCTCGAAGCACCTCAACAGCTAAATGTCCTTTTAGCTTGAGTCCAGTTGTGTCATTAGCCATAGCACTATTCATAGTTATTCAAACCCTGGCATCTGTTTCTTAGACCTCAAAAAGAACATGTGTTTGTGTATTGTGTATGTTTTGATGAGATTACTTTGACATTTTTGGATATAAATGGTATAGAAATATTTAGAAAGGTAGAAAAATTTGTCACAAAGCCAATTCGAGATGAGCTGGTGTTTCTTGCCATAACTCTGAATGAATCCTAAATTAACATCGTCCCTTCCCATCCACATTAACACACTTCAGAAAATTTATCCAAAAATTCTCTACAGTCTTTTGTAAGACGTGAATGTATTTTTGAAAGGTTTTCACCTCTGCACACCATTTCAACTAAAGCCTTTGTGAAGTCACGTTCATACCCACTAGCAGCAATTACTGTAATATTTAATGTTTATGCTATTTAGGCTTCTGTCTTTTTCCTGAAAGTATGAAAAGTCAAGTGAAGGAAGGCTTCTCTTGGAATTAGTATCAGAACCAATCCATTTAAATTCTTCATTTCTCAACTAGAAAATGGGCAGAGCATCACCTGATAGTACCAAATTGTTATGAGGTATTTAGGCAAGAAGGCTGGAGGTGACAGTGAACTATTGGTTTTATGAATGAGCTCATGTGACATTTATTGGTAACTAAATATATGCTGTATCAGTTGAACAAGCCATGCTTTTGCAGCCAAAGAGTACTTATCAAATCACAAGTACTTAAAGAGTGTCACTATAATGTTTTCTTTTGAATTATCCAGGCTGCCTAACCACTACATTGAAAGCAGAACTCTCATGGACAGACTAAAGTTACAGACTATAGTTGAAAGAATTCTGCTTTCAATGTAGAGGTTAGTGGGCATGGGAAATTCAGAAGAAAATATTATATGAATCTATTCATATTATATATGAACCTGATCATATCACTCTATATACCGGCCAGAATCCTGTAGAGCAATTATGGCTGTAATCTAGAGTTATGCATTTGTAGTTGCTTCATATTCATGATCTTTATGTTGCCCATATTTTAAGGGACATGCAGAGACAGTGAAGGTCCTTCAGTCTTCTTTTACTGGATAGCAGATCAGAGTCTGTTCCCCTGCCAATTAAGGAGCAGCAGACTGATAGTCTCTCCCTCCCTCATATGAGTGATCTTTGGCACAAGGGGAAATTGCAACATCATCCCTGTTTCTTCTTCCTTTATTAGAGATCACTCTTGGGAGGAGGTAGGAATGTCAGTCAGCCATTAGTCCCCATCAGTCCAGCAGCTGCTGACTAGTAAGTTCGCATGGGTGGTGTGTGTGTGAGATCAAGAGTTGCTACATTAATACTTAACTACCATAGTTATGTAGAAATGTATTGTTTATAGGATTTTGATCAATATTTCTCTTTCAAACGTTCCATTTCTTATTTGATTTATTTTAGTAGGCAATAGATTTTATAGATTGGTTACTTTTTGTCTCCATTCAAGGCGAATCCACATAACAAAAGCAACACTAAACTATCTCAATGGTGACTATGAAGTGGAGCTGGGTTTTGGTGGGGAACGCAATGCTTACCTCAAGGAGCATAGCATAGAGACCTTCCTCATTGTACGATGCAGCCAAAAAAGGGTAAGAGCCAACTAAATGTTACAATATATTATATTACATATATTATACATATATTATTCAGTTCAGTTCAGTTTTAATTGATTATCACCATAGGTCATCACAATATAAAACAAAGGATTGAATATATATCATATATATATATATTATTATATCTTATCAATCCTATAAGACAACAGAAAGAGGTGTGTTTAACATTAATTTAGTTCTTAAAACTTAACTACAACTTCCAGAATCCTCCAATGGCAATACTAGCTGAGGGTTTCTGACAGTTGTGGCCCAAATATTTAACATATACAAGCTCCAATATTTGGAGGAGTTAGATTATGTACTAGCAAGGGTTACCCATAGGTAGAGCTAATCAACAACCATGAGTCACTAGATGGAGTCTAGAAGTTACTCTATGGCCTAATTTGCTTCAATAAACAGGAGTTTTGATTTGTGCATGTGGCTGTGTGTCTCTGTGTATTTTTGCTTGTTTGGGGTGGGATGGGGTGTAGAGAAGTAAATAATACTCACAGGTTTTCTTTTCTTCAGCAAGAAAGGATGTGTTGAGACAGTGGTGAACTACTGGGAGATATTCTGCATTTCCGTTAAATATTCATGCAAAAGAACTTGGGGACATTCTTGGGTTTGATTTTTTTGCACAGAAGACAGTAAAGTATTTTGATTATAAACACTACATGTGCAAAAATGTTTTTGAGTAAAGAGTTTTTCCCCCCACAGAAATCATAAAATGTGTGTGTGTGTTGGGAGGGGGGACAGCCCTAAAAATACATAAAAACTCTAGTGATTTCACCCAATAGGGAGAAGAACTTTTGAATTTATAGTACTTGTTATTGCATGTAAAATGAAATGAACAAAGATTTATGTCTCTTCTTTGAGTCTTCATAGTCAAATTATGTTAGTTCTGCCAAGGCCTAAGTTTTGTGCTCAGCAGCTCTGGCTAACATGATTTACTTAATAAGGTGTCTATGTGATCCTATTCCAATAGTCTCCATAAAATGACTGTGTAATGGGTTCCTGTGAGGCATGTCTGGGTTCCTGTTATTTCCTCATTTATACTCATGATACGGAATTAACCATGCATGGTGAGCAAAGCTTGCCATGCAATAATTTTTATGGGACGCGCGCGCACGCACACACACACACACACACACAGGTTGAGAGAAAGAGAGACAGAAATATTTTATATCTGATTTGTGTCCTATTGGACTTGAATATTAGTATATTTTCATTTTCCTCCTGTTATAGCAATTGTAGTGTACCTGAACATGTATTTTGAAGGTGGTATTTAAGGCAGAATTTTTCACTGTGGCTCCAAAGAATTGCAGGAAATTTTTCCCAAAGGGTGTTTTAGCAATTACTCCAGAAAAACAAACAGAATGATTATTGAAATGTGGGATCATAATAAAGCAGAATATCTTAAAGTGATGATCTCTTGGATTTAATTAATTTCAGACCAGATTAAATAAGTCAGGTTCTGAAAACTGAAATTAAGGACTTTATCATATATGTGTTAGTGCCTTTGGCAATACGTGTCACACGGCATCACCTCCAGCCCATTGCTGCTGTGTCTCTGAAGCGCTGTTAGAAGACATTCTTTCACTGATGAGAAAACCTGTCAGTAAGCAACCAATCACATTGCCATTACTCCACAGATGTAATAAGTGACAGTCCATGGCAGTCCCAATATTGGGCAATCATGTGGTGTCAGTCTCCTTCATTCCCACTCTCCCCCTCTTGCTTGCTACTCCCAAGCAACTGTTTCCCCCTTCCTCTTTTCCCCTCCCCTCAAAATTACAATCCCATAACTCCAGCATTGCATAAATGGGATTTCCCCTCCATTTGCACTCATTAGATTCAGTATGCATCACTATTTCCCACAAGGAGTGGACTGTGTTCTACCTGCTGGCTATATAGATATTAAAGATGAGGATCCTCTCAGACAAACAAATGAGGTGGCAAGTGCTAGTTTGGTTGAATACCTAAGGGATTCACACCCAGATTTCTGAGTGTTAAACCTACAGGCCTGGGTTCTGAATGCACAAATCTGTCAGTTTCTATTTCTCCCACATTTGTTTTAATCTGTTTTCTTTCCATGCTAAATATGAATAATTTCCCAACTTTTGGTGAATTCATGTCAGAAATAAGCTGCCACAAAATTCTTGCTCATGCCTATTCCATACTTTTCCATACTATCTGCATGCTCTGTGAAAATTAGCTGCCCACATATTATCTGTTCAAATTCAGGAGTTCCCAACAGACCTAACTAAAATAGGCTAATCTTGGGTCATGATAAATCTTTGACATGAAACAGAACAAGTCTAAAGAAAGTTAACTTAAAAATAAAAATAAAAATCTGAGAATGTGTTCTGAGATTCCTGGCTTGGGCCTTGCACTGTTTTATAGAGTTCTTGGAGAAACTTTTCCTTTTGTATAAGAAAAAAACACACACTGTCTGAACACTGTGACCTTTATAAAGATTTCAGCATTAAATTAGGAAGGGTCTGATTTTGATCTATAAAGAATCTTAAAGTAGATACTACTTTAAACACTGAAAAGTATGGTGCACCCTGCTTTGTATCTCTGTATCCATAGCTACAGCCCCCCCCTTTTTTTTTTCCAGGCAGCAATAAATGGTTTTCTGATCCTTAGTGCCATGCGTGGAAGACAGCTGATGACACTTTCAGGGCTGGAGTCTATAAAGCAGAAATTTCAAATCTTAGGTCAGGCAAAATATAGGGAGGAGCATATATGGTTCTCCTGGACCTCTCAGCAGCTTTTGAAACCATCATCCTCCACAAGCAAGAGCCATCACTTCTTTAACCAGCTTCAAAACGGAGTTGAAAACCATCCTATTCAGAGAAGCCTTCCCAGGCATCGCATAATTGTTGCTTACTATCTGATGTTCTGTTGTTGGCTGTTTATCGATCCATTTCCTGTATTGCTATGTACTGTATATGTATTATCCTACTTGTGAATATGTATTTTCCCTGGATAATGATTAACCTTCCATTTTGAAGCCAAGCCCTCCCTTCAGTCCATCTGCCTTGGTCCAGGCCTCGGAGGTTGAGAGGAACTGCTGGACCTCTTACCCTTTCCCGTCACCACTCCCTTCTCCTTCTGTGTCATGTCTTTTTAGATTGTAAGCCTGAGGGCAGGGAACCGTCTAACTAAAAAGATTGCATGTACAGCGCTGTGTAAATTTACAGCGCTTCATAAATAAAGGTTAATAATAATAATAATAATAATAATAATAATAATCACTCATGGTATCCTTCTGGACTGTCTCTCTGAGACAGGGCTTGGAGGTACTGTTCTACAGTGGCTCCGTTCCTTTCTGGAGCAGCAAACTCAGAAGGTGGTACTGGGGGACTGCTGTTCAACCCCCTGGCCATTGACCTGTGGGGTCCTGTGTTATCTATGATGTTTAACATATATATGAAACCACTAGGAGAGGTTGTCCGGAGTTTTGGGGCGCATTGTCATCAATATGCAGATGACACTCAACTCTACTACTCCTTCCCACCTCAATCCAAGGAGGCTGTCCTGGTCCTAAACCAGTCCCTGTCTTCAGTAATGGACTAGATGAGGGCAAACAAGTTGAAACTTAATCCAGACAAGACAGAGGTGCTCCTGGTCATGGTCATTCGGAAGGCAGATCGGGGAATAGGGATCCAGCCTGTGTTAGATGGGGTCACACTCCCCCTGAAGACACAGATTCGCAGTTTGGGGGTACTCTTGGACTCAGCTTTGAACCTGGAGGCCCAGGTCTCTGCTGTGACCAAGAGTACTTTCGCACATATAAAACTTGTAGACCAACTGCACCCGTTCCTAGAAAAGCTAGATTTGGCCATGGTGGTACATGCCTTGGTTACATCCCATTTGGACTACTGTAATGGATTCTACATGGAACTGCCTTTGAAAAGTGATTGGAAAATTCAGCTGGTTCAAAGAGCTGCTGCCAGGCTCTTAACAGGGGCAGATTACAGAGTCCGCACAACAACCCTGTTTAAACAGCTTCATAGGCTGCCAGTTTGTTTCCGGGCACCATCCAAGGTGCTGGTTATTACCTACAAAGCCCTACATGGTTCAGGTCCACACTATTTGGCAGACCTTTTCTCCTGGTATGAACCAACCCAGACTCAGATCCTCTGGAGAAGCCCTTCTCTCCATCCCAACACCATCACTAACACAGTTGGTGGGGACACGAGAGAGGACCTTCTCAGTGGCTGCCCCTAGACTCTGGAACTCCCTGCCCAGGGAGATAAGAATGGCTCCCTCCTTGATGGCCTTTTGCTGGCAAGTGAAGACTTACCTGTTCACACAGGCATTTAAGTAATTGCTATAAGGACAGGTTGGGATGTTGAACCAGTTTTAAAAAATATTTTTAATGTATGGTTTTGTTTTTTTCAATGTTTTCAATTGTACTTTTTTTAATGCTGTGAAGCCACTCTTTTTAATGCTGTGAAGCCACTAATCCTTTAAAAAAAAAAAAGAATTCTGACCATATTTATCAGCAGTTGAAGCTGAAAGGGTTTCTGCAAACAAGTTTTATAATTGGCAGCAACATTGGAAGTTTGCAAAGTGTGCTTTATTTAGTGTAAGCAGCTTGACCTGTTGCAGCTGCAAACATTTTTCCCATACTTTTCTTGTATTTTATCTGGTGGGAGTTACAGCATACCCAAATTAGTTCACAAGCCAGAATATGGCACACAGCACAAGTGGTTCTTATTGGCTTTAATAGTTATTAGTTTATTTGCCATAGCTACAGATGATGGGTTTTTCTGTCTCTTTTCTCAGCCGCTTTTGCTCAGCACTAGATAAGAAAAATCACCTTTAAAAATCTTCTCAAAAATACACTTGAGATTTTGCCTCAAAAGGGAATGAGAAAAAGTAACAAAGATTACATTTTAAAAGATGTTATTTGTGATTACATTATTCTGTGAAAGAAATATCATTATTACATCACCATCTTCTAAAATAACTTGTTGCAAATAACATCATTATTGTAACATGTTATTTCCCAAATTCTATGTATGAAAGTAAGAACTTAATTTGCTATGTATGGAGGAGCACCTACAGGAAACTCCACTTGACAAAACCTCTGACAAAGAAACTTCTTTTTACAAAGTGTTTTTATGGGAGACCTCCTCACCTCACCCACCCTGTTTTTCTTGTCTAGTTCAAAGGGCTTTGTTTTGTTTTGTTTTGTTCTTGCAGCATTGGTACTGGAAGGCTGGAAAAAGATAGGTTTTCAGTGTTGGGTTGCAGTAGCTGGGTTGCAGTGCCATTGTTTATTGCACTAAACAATGCAATAAAGCTTGATCTGGGAAAGAAGGAGATTCTGTTCTAAGTGATCCTACGGTAACTGTGGGGGCTTATGTACAACAGGAAAGCTGCGTCCGGAATCATTTAATGAACATGTGTGAAGAGCAAAATGAAAGCAGAAAGCAGATTAGCTCGCCTCACCAATTACCCTGTCATACTGGAAAAGTGTAGGTCTATAAGTTTTGCCATCAAAATGGAAAACAAAAGAAAAGTGGAGGCTCTGGAAAGGAAGAAAAAATCATGCATTTTGGAAGAAGCTTTCAAATAGTCTTTAAAATATTAAAAACATTTTTATTTACTTATGCAAGGGTTACCTGACTCAGTTCTGTTATTTCCCATGTGCATATTGATAGCTTTGGATAAAAAGTTTGCTGAAACATGTCAAACTGCTGTTCTTTTTTTCCTTTTTTGTGGCACAGGGACCTATCTCTACTCTTTCCATGTTATTTCTGCCCCTGTAAACAAAGTTTCTGTTAAAGAAGTAAAGCCCAGGAACGCATCTACATTTTTAACTGAGGTGTACCTGTACTGTATTAGAAAGGGCTAAGGAATAACATTTGGTTGAGGCTTAGGGCTGCATTCCCCTCTTGACCTTTTTTGCTATGTGTTAGAAAAGACAATGAGCTGTTTCCACATTTAGTTGTGGTTAGAGTGTAATTATTGAAATCATTGGGACTCATGTTTGTCATATCTAAAACCCATTGATTTCAGTGGATCTCCTCTGTGTGTGGATAAATTTGGAGTCAATCAAATTGTCTTTGGATGATGAATAGGTGTGAGTTGATTAGTTTGTTGCATTATTTTTTATTAAAATATTAATGGTAGAATAATGTTTTTAAAACGTACACACACACACGGAAGAAAAACACCCTCCAAAATGGAGGTGCCTGTGGCAAAAGCACTTCAAGAATTTTTTTAAGTCATGTACTAAAATAATTTGACCAGCCTTGGGTACTGTGCCTTTTACTGGATAACAACATTTGCTGCTCTGCCTTAGGCTCCAAAATATTTTTACCTAAATACTTAAAGATGTGTTTTTAAAATCAGTAGATACAGAATCAGTTTTATTCTGTCAGACAGAAATAGCCAGATTAGAAATGCAAAATACTCATAGTAGCTATTTTGGAAAGGAAAAAAACACACACATCCAAATATATAACCAGTAGAATTCATATTAATATATTTTTAGAACATTTGAACCTCTGTTTGGATGAACCTCCCTTATCCAATATTTTCTTGACATTTTCTCGCGTATAAAGAAATTGTAGCTAGAGGGGTGTTTTTTTATAGCATGAACAATGTTTCTTGGATGCAGAAAAGAGAAGGCATGATGGGTTTAAGTTATGCTCCCCCTACTTAGAGCCTAGCCATGTCCAATAATAAGTTGAACCTACAGATAAAAACATTTCAGATATTTTTCACACATTCAGAATAAAATGAACAAAATATAAATGCATAGGTAGTCCTACTTTAAACATGGAAATTGTCAGTTCTGTGTGGCTCTTTCTATGGGAAATGTGCATTGGCTTGAAATGCATTCCATGCTGAAATGAAACAATTCAAATCCATCCTTCATCTGTTTGATTGCATGGCTTGGATCGACATCACCACTCTGTATCTGTGTAAATAAGAGGTATTTCTCCTCATACAGAGTTGGCTGTTAATCCCCTAGACCAGCGGTTCCCAACCTTTGTTGGGCCATGACCCCCTTTGGGGACGAAAGTCCCGCCCGCGGCCTCCCTGATCAGTTGGGAGGCCGGGAAGGGGAGGGACTTTTAGCCGCGTACAAGCCCAAGTGGGCTTTGCGGCCGGATGTCCTGCCCTTTCCCGGCCTCCCAACCAATTAGGGAGGCCGCCAAGGGAAAAGGGGCAGGACTTCCGGTTGCAAAGCCCACTGGGGCTTGCAGTCCCGTCCCTTTCTCCCCGCGGTTGCCTGGCAGCCCCAGGGAGAAGAGGAGGAAGCGCCCCCCGTCCCTTCCTCCCTGTGGGTGCTTGCACCCGCGGGAAGGAAGGGAGAGGAGGAGCGACCCCCACTTCCATTCCCTTCCTCCCTGTGGGTGCTTGCACCCGCGGGAAGGAAGGGAGAGAAGGAGGCGGCCCCGCCTCCATTTCTTTCCTCCTTGCGCGTGCCTGTGCCAGCGCCGGCACTCACAGGGAGAAGGGAAAGAAGGGAGCCCCGCCCCTTCTCATTTTCCCTGTGCGATGCCTGCTCCAGCGCCGGCACCCGCGGGGAGAAGGGGAGGGGGAGGCGGGGGGATTCCCAACCTGGTGACCCCCAAAGGGGTCGCGACCCCCAGGTTGGGAACCCCTGCCCTAGATTATCTGTGCCCCACAAAATCATAGAAGATGAACCCTATCATGAGAGAGAAAAGCATTCAGTTCACATTTCAGTGCAAACTGATCCAATCTGTACTTCCTAAACTAGAAGAAGAAGGAGAACACTATTAGACATTGATGTGTCTGTTCTAAAGTTTGTGATGCAGTCCCCTCACCCCGCCTCGAGTCTCCACTAAAAATGTGAAACAGTTTGTATGGAAAGTGTGTACGTTTGGAAAGGTGCACACAAAACACTTCATTCAACCAAAATATCACAGGCACAAATGCAAACCTTAGGGAAACTGTTCATAAAAATGCATATCTTTTTGAGAAATGTGTACAAAAATGCATACAATTTATTTATTTTTTTGCTGCTTGAAAAAAAATCAAATTGCTGTTTTGTTGTCAAACAAAATTAAAGTGATTGAGAATGCCTCTCATCTTCAAAGAGGCATTCTGTGAAGATGCCAGCCACAGATGCCGGCAAAACGTCAGGAATAAACTCTTCTAGAACATGGCACATAGCCCGAAAAACCCACAAAAAACTATGGTTGCCAGCCATGAAAGCCTTCACATTGAATGAGAGTAGCTTTGGGAGGAAGAGAAAACCTGTATGAAATCGGAAGGACCTGCAACATGGGAGGTTGCAACCAGAATGCATGACATTTTTTGCCTATTCCCACCTAGAAGGTCTCTTCTTATGCAATGAGAAGTTTGAACCTAAACTAAGGCTGGTAACTAGTAAAGAAATCCTTTATATACTTATTCTAACCTTGGTTCTACTGTGTTCTATGAGGGTAAACCCAGATAAGAATTGAATAGGTTTGTAGCCTAATTAGAAGGCTATCTAATTGTATCATCGCATCATCAAATTCTGTCCAAAGAGAGGTCATTCTGCTAAAAGGTGAATAATAGTGATAAAAATAATTTGCCAGTCTGTTGTTGTTTTCTTCCTGTTTGTTATGGCTGATAAGCCAACAAAGCTGTTAGTCTTGGGTTATCTGGTATTGCTGTCCCAGTTTGCTTGTACTTCTTGGATTTGTTTCACACTATACAATTATAATATTTTAATATCATTCTGAAAGTCATAGTTGACTACCCTGGCATTTGTAATTTGTTGAGGCATCAGCAGAGAAGTCTGAAGATCTCATGAAACTACAAGCCCCAGGATTCCATACAGTGGAGCCATGGCAGTTAAAATGGTATCAAAGTTGCTATAACAGTGTAGTTGAAAGAGATCTCTGCCTGCAAATTAAAGATTAAAGATCTCTTTTGTCTCTTGTCTGCTTAGATTGTAAGCCTGATGGCAGGGAACTGTCTAATTTTTAAAAAATGTAAGCAGCTCTTTTGACTGAAGAGCAAGGTATAAATACTCTAAATAAAAAAATAAATTGTATAGTCAAACTGTACAACTAGTCCCATGATGATTTCTTTCCAGAAGGTTTAGATACATTTCCTCATGTTAATGTATCTAAACCTTCTGGAAAGAAATCATCATGGTGCTAGTCGTACAGTTTGGTTTATGCAATTTAGATCTTTAACCTTTAATTTGTAGGCAAATATCTCTTTCAGCTACACTGTTATAGCAACTTTGATACCATTTTAACTGCCATGGCACCATTCTATGGAATCCTGGGGCTTGTAGTTTCTTGAGGTCTACACCTATAAGCCAACTGCATCTGTTGTCAAGCTAGAACTGCTTCAATCCTGTGAAAAGAGGAAGGACACATGGTTGTTCTTCGTCCACAGGTCTTGTGTCAACATATAGCTGGCCTATGTCAAACGTAATATCTAGTTCCACCTTAAGGGATAACAGCTAAAAATCTGAGGCAACACCTGTTTTCTAGGAATGTAAAATAAGCTACACTCCATAGCTGACTCAAAAACTATGTGTATCAAACAACAGTTGTATTGCTGAAGACAAACTAGGGGTGACATAATATGTGGCACACAGCTTTCTCTGTGTGTGTTTATTCTGACTTCTGTTGTAACCAAGAGCAGCTACATGATGCTTTGGTCTGGAGTAGGGGTCAAAGAAAAAGTACTGCTTAACTCTTTCTTGGCTTGTAATTCCCTCTATTCAAAATCCTTCCAAGGCACATCCTCTCCCTCCACCAAATTGCTTTTCAATCCCTGGGGAAGTTCTTCTTCCATGCAAAAAGTTGCAAGAAGTCCTTCTACCATGCAAGATGTTCTTCTATCCTGCACACAGAAAAGAACTTGAAACAGTATTAATGGGGGATGGAGGGATTGAAGGAAAAATAATTTAAGAGGGCTTCTTTACCATACAGTTTTATATGCTCTAAAAATTAAAAATCTAATATGTCTTTTTCATCTCTTTTACCCTTTCTGTCTTCTGTTCCCCTACCTAGGTCTCTTGTCACTTCAATCTTATGGGTTTGTTTTGTGAAGAACAAAATAAAAAGGAATTAAAACCTATAGCCAAATGAAAGGAAATAAAAACCGTTTTTACCTGTGTATCTGCATGCAAATTATTATTTTCTGTGCTGGGAAAAAGCAGTTATTCTCAATTGCTGACACTGAGATAGCAGATAACAATAAAAGCTGATCTCTGCAAACAAATATGCAGATTAGTTTACTCCTGGAACATTAGGCAATTTAATATTACTGAAATTATCACCTGACTACTCATCACAGCTGTCTGCACCTAAAGAGAATGGTTAATCTAGAGGTGGGGGAAATAAAGATGATTTAAGAAGCAGGACTGAAAGTAAAACATGGCTGCAGTAAGTTTATTGAAAGACCATCTTTTTACTGTTTTCTTCTTTCTAGAAAGATGAGAAAGCAACAATAGCCAAGATGAATCGTCAGCGCGCTAATTCCATTGGCCACAACCCTCCACACTGGGGAGTGGACCGATCCTTTTACAATCACCTTGGCAGTAACCAAGTTTCCAAGGAGATGAAAAGAATGGTAACGATATTCAGTGTTATGGTGCACATGTTAACAGTTGTTGCCAAGCCTATATAATTGTGTATGTCTTTGTAAAATCATATTTCTATGCATCTTTTATAGTAGCCATGGCGTTAAAATGTTAGGGATGACTAAAAGTACAAATCAAATGAGAGCTACTCAATAGTTTCATTGTAACAATTTTAACAGTTTTAAAAACTGTATTAGATTTTAATTGATTTCCTTTTGTAAACTGCCTTGGGTCCCAGTCTGAGAGAAAAGTGGGATATAAATAATAAAATAAAATAAAATAATTTCTTCACTAACAAATGGTAGGTTTCACTTGGAGAGGGGGACAAAGTCCAACAACAATACTACTATTGGATCAGGGCTTGGCATCTGTATGTGGGCCACAGCCATTTCTTATACTTGTACTCCTTGCCAGGGTGCATGCAATGTCACTTCTAGTTTCAAGTTTCTAGTCTCGAACATTATATCCATGAAGGAACCCAAAAGTATGTATAATATATAAATATTTTATATTAACACAGTGGGCCCTTGTTATCTGCTGGGGTTTGGCTCCAGGATCCCCCATGGGTAACAAAATCTATGGCATAGCAAAATGGTGTCCCTTATATAAAATGGAAAATTGAGGTTTGCTATTTGAAATTTATACTTTTTTTTTTGGAATATTTTCAAGCCATGGATGCTTGAATCCATGGATAAAAATATTGTGGATAAGGAGGTCTGACTATATGATACTTTTCCCCCCTGAGGAGTCTGACACCTGTGTTTCAAAAGGTAACTTCTGCATTCTCTGGTGAGAAACAGCTTAAATCTTATACACATTTACTTGGGTGTAACTGTCTGCTCAGTAAAGCATATTCACAAGTAAGGATTCAGTGAGAGCCAGCGTGGTGTAAGTGATATGAGCATTGGACTACAATGCCATGGAAACTCACTGGGTAACTTTGTGTGGGTCACACACTCTCAGTCCCAGAAAACCCAGTGATAGGTTCGCCTTAGGGTTGCCATAAGTCAGAAACTACTTGAAGGCACACAACAACAACAAGCTAAGCTAGCTATGGAATACTTCATATTCAAGTTAAGAGTATGGTTCTGAAACTATCTTTTTTCAGAGAATTATATGAAACTCACAGTGCAATCCTATACATGTCATCTCAGAAGAAACCCCCAGTGAATTGACTGGGATTTACTTCCAGGAAAGTTTCTTTAGGACTGTAGATGAAATTACTTGTAATATTCTGTTTAAAATGAAATGGGAAAAGCAAAGATTTCTATGAGAAGTAATTGAATTGATCATATAATGCTTCTATGTTTTTTGCAGCTATATTGCTATGAGTGATTACACCATTTACAAATATGCAGCTTACAGCTAGTAATATGGCTGTAAAATGAATGCTTTTATGTTCGTTTTTTAAATATGCATTTTTTGTTAAGCAGGCATACCATAATATCAGTCCAGCTGCAGATTTTGTTAATGTAGAAATTTCTGTTGGCTTTTTGGTCATCATGCAAACTCACAGAGTATGATGCAATTAGGAGATTTTAATCAAACCGGCATGTAATTATAATTAGATGTTTCTTTGAATTGGCGTTAGTAGGGTGTTTGCATATCCTAGTCATAGACAAAAGATAGATGTGCCAAGAGGTATTACACATTATGTTGTTAATTAGAGTTTGGTATGTCTAGCTGCTTGTTCAGAAAGAAAACATTATTATTTATTGTAATATCAAACTGAGGGGGGGGGTTATAAAAAAGAAAGAGAAAGAAGGAAACAACATCCTACATTTCTTACATAATTATGCATACATGGAATTTGAGGTAGATGTGATGATAGTCAGTCTTTTATGTTTTTGCGTTTACCATCTGTTGTAAAGTAGTGTTTATTCTGTGGGACATGAGTATTTCTGCATCACAGAGATGGTGTCATCATGGGCCAAATAATATGTCCTCCCCTTGTCTTCATGGTGATCAGTCCAGATGACACAGGGCCAGTCCACAATTCTGGTGCAAACTGTCTGGACAACAATATATCGAATTCAGAACCGAATCCACCTAACACCACCTTTAGCATGGATTTTAAAAACTCACCTTTTGCTCCAGTTCTTCCAAGAATATCCAGAGCCCTCCAAAGTGATGCTGGGCACCTGTTTACAATATGTTTGCTGTACTGCCCAGCACAGCTGCCACTGGTGCAAGTCGTTCCCTCTGAGGTCAGTATGAGGTGCCCAACCATGTGACTGACAGTGGGTGCCTCATTATCACAGGGAGGAGGTTGTTGTGGTGGTGGCAGCATGTGGCATAGCTGGACACTGTGTAAACAGTTGTTCACCATCACTCCAAAGAGCTCAGATAATGGGGGATGTTGGGGCAGCTTCAGGGTCAGAATGCTCCAGGATGCTCATGTAGTTCTCTGGCTTGTACGGATGCCACAGCAGTCAGTCTGTAGTGGTGTTATGAAACTTTGAGAAGCAAGTAAGATGCATTTGACTCACACTGCCTACACAATGTGTAATTTGGTGTACAGTGGTTTAAATGTGTTTTAAACATTTTTATCTGCTTAATCTATTTGATATTTTAACATGTAATTTGTTGTAATTAAATGTACTATTTTAATCCACTGTTTTTTCATTGCTTGAATTTGAAGGGAAAGGTAGTGGACTCTCAATGAATTCTGCATATTCTTCCAAACAGAAGCTGGATGGCTATTTGTCAGGAGTGTATGGACAATTATTTTTTAAAAAAAACCTTGGCAGTATCTCCAGGATCTCCTTTGGATTGCTAGAAGCCTTATTTTAATTGTTTATTTTATTTACGAAGATTTTATACAGCTTCTCATTTTAAAAAATCCCAAAGTGATTGACATTAAAATCAAGAAACAACAAAAATCAATCAACCTCTGATCATGATGTCATCAAATAAATCATACTTGGTGACAAAGATGTGCAAAATCCTCCTGAGAAATCTTTCTAGTTTTAGAATCAAAGTGAGGCATGATTCTATTGATTTTCTCTGTACTGTTTTGATTTGGTAACAGTCATGGGCCCGGAACAGACAGCCTGGAAGGAATAGCCAGAGCTCCAGCCCTGATTGGGCCAGGACCATGATGACCACATGGCCCGCTCCCAAAGCAGCTTGCCACTGCAGTCCCAAGCCATGCTGGCCAAGAGTTGATATAAATCAGACCAGCCTTTCCCGGCTTTGTGCAGCCGCAATGCAACTTTCGGGTGCTTTGGGAGTGTGCATCATCTAAACACCATACCTCCAAAATGGCTGGAAGCCACCGTGTGTTCAGGCCTTGGAGAATTAATAATTCAAATTAGGGTCATAGTGCTGGAGGAGATGTGCTAATGCTTATCTCTGTGCCATTTTGCCAGTTTTAATCCTCTTCTTTGAAGGTGCTGCTTGGAATGATGGAGGAAAGCAATAGCTAATATGGTACCTACATGGCAGATATCAACTGACTGGTGTCATTCCATTCGGATGACACGCATCTCAACCCTCCATTTTGTACAAGCAGTGCACAGTATATACTGTACCAGAACCAGGGGATAACCTTACAATGGATTAAAAAAATATATGGTACTAGAGTAGGCCCTTGGTATTCACTGGGGTTTGATTCCAGGACCATCTGTGTATACCAAAATCAGTGGATGCTCAAGTCCCATTAAATACAATGGTACAGAAATTGGGCCCCTTATATTAAATGGTAAATTCAAGGTTTGCTTTTTGTAATATACACACATGCACACACAGTGGTCCCTTGGTTTACGTTGGGGATCTGCGTAAGCCGAAAAACGTGCATGCTCATTCTGCCATCACATGGCTTCCGCATAAGCAGGAAGTCGCATATGTGGCACCTACCTATAGCGTGGGTGCACTCTGTGTGTGTGTGTGTGTGTGTGTGTGTGTGTGTGTGTATTCAACTGTGGCTGGTTGAATCCGTGGATAAAGGAGTCAGTGCATATGGAGGGCTGACTGTACTTGCTCTGGATTCTCCTGGAGGACCCAGAGGCCTTCATTCTTGCACTGTGGCAGCAGTCTGCACAAATGTTCCACTGAGCCACCTGGTTTGTCCACTGCCACCATAGGTCAATCGTTCTGAAGTCAGAACAAGGCACCCAGCCATGTGATTGAGCCTGGGCACCTCATTCTCACCTCAGAAGTCAGTGACCCACAGCAGTAGTGGACACGCCAGGTGGCTCAGTGGGCACCTCATTCTCTCCTCAGACGTGAGTGACCCACAGCAGTAGTGGACACACCAGGTAGCTCAGTGGGATGCCCATGCAGGCAACCGCCATGGCATGGGAGAAGATTGGAGCAGCTGCAGGGCCAAGATACTCCGGGCTGCCATGGGAGCAACCAAGCCTCTGGGAAAAGGGGCCAGATTATAAACATGAAAGATTGGGAAGGCAGCAGTGCATCAAGGCCTCAAAAATCCCCTCCCATATTATTTTAAAATAGGGAACATTCTGTTCATAGAACATGCTTGTCATGTCTTGTTTAGTTCTTGCCCTGCATTGTTAGGAGATCCAACTTTCCTAAGATTTTTTACTTGAAGAACCACCCCAAATTCATTACAGATTGCTTTGGAGACAATCCCTTTTAAAGTTTTGTTCCCTTGGAACTCATGGATTAATTCTTTAGAGAAACCCCAAAATTTTGTTCTGATTTAATTCCAGTCAAAATGTTAGTGGCATTTCCAGAATGTGGATGTTCCTGTGAAGAAAGTGTCTTCATCTCCTAAAAAAGAAAAGAAAAGAAAAAGCAACAACTGGTGGATGTGTGCCAGTGATGAAAAACTCTCCTTTCTTACAGCAATGTCCCTTATTGCCATGGTTTTCCTGATTGTATGGTTGTGTGTTGTACCTAGGTTCATTTTCCTTCAGGAGTCTCAGCAAGGAGCAAGTAAAGAACTATGTTGTTTCCATTACTTGGCCAAAGTGGAAGAGATCTGGATTAGATTGATATTGAGATCACGTATCAAGCATGAATCTGGCCAGAGTGTACCAATAGCTTTAGGGAAATCTTTGCTCTCAGCATCTGTCACTGTTGTGCATTTTGGGTCTCAATTTTCAGTCCAAACAAAACAGAGTAGATCTAGTACAAACTAATATTTACTAAGTCACATTTAATCATATTTTTGGCACATGTCTGTGAGACATACAGAGGAGTTTTGTTCCCATTCCTCTTTTTTCCCATTCTTTTTTGGTTCCTCCTCCCCACCAGTCATGTTTCTGAATGTAATCATGAAGATATTTTTATAGTAAGATCTTGCAGTGACAAGCAATTGCTGTTCCCAAGGTAACGCCAAAAGTGTTGGCAACTTTGGGTGTTTTGCTACAAGCCTAGGGCCATAGCAAGGTGGGGGGCAGTGGGTGAATTGCTGAGCATTGATGTGCTTTCTGTATGTATATATTCTAATTTGTGTCATCTGAAAAGAAAAAAAAAACCCTATATGGCTCAGGTTATTTGAAGGGCCCTATTCTCCCTTATGAACCTGCCTGTGCTTTGAGATCTACTGGGGAAGTCCTTTCTGTCTCTCAAAGGTACATCTGATGGGAACACAGCAGGAGGCCTTCTCAGTGGCTGCCCCCAGGCTCTTGAACTTCCTTCTAAGAAAAGTTAGACCCTCCCTACTTTCTTTCAGCAGAAAGTAAAGACTTCTCTGTTACAACAGGCATTTTATGATAGATTTATAAGCTCACCTAAACAATGTGCTGGAAAATTTTGTTATATGTTGTGATGATGTGTGTTTAATGGTTTTTGTTTTAATTGCTATTCTTTTTTTAATCATTTAATCTACTAACTTTTGTATTTTCTTGACCTTTAACTATAAGTTTTTTAATCTGTCATGAGTAACTTTGAGTCCTGAACTGTGAGAAAGGCAGGAAATAAGTAAATTTAACAGCAATAATAACAGCAACAATTTATAGCCTTTTTTAGAATAGGAAAGCCTCATTTTCTCTTTTTTTCATGATGTCTAGTGCTCCAGGTTGGTGATATCAAACTCCACCTGTCTGATTTGGCCAGTTCTCATCATCCCAGATTTCCTCTGGCTCCAGATGACTTTTCCAAGATCCATACTACTTTTATTTTAGTGCAGTCATGCACAAGGAGTGAATACCTCTTTAGTACAGTCAGCTCTCCAGATTTGCAGCTTTCAAATTTGATTATTTACAGATTTGCAGATATTCTGTCTAGAAATCTCTAGGTCTTCCAGCGCAACTCTATGGCCAACCTTCACCAGAGGTTGTGCTAGAGGACCTAGAGATTCCTAAAGAGAACACTTCTCAAGGTATTTATAGGTCCTCCAGCAGAATTCTATGGTCAGCTTCTGACAGATGTTGACCATGGAGATGCATTGGAGGACCTAGAGATTCCTGGAGAGGTGTTTTGTCAGGAAAAAAAGAGTATTTTTTATTTGTGGTTTTTGAACTTTCATGGGGGCCCTGTGTCCCTAACCTCAACGAATGTGGAGGGCCTGCTGTACCTGTAGATCAGGGGTAGGCAACCTTTTTGAGCCGGGGGCCGGGTTGCTGTCCCTCAGACAACTGGGGGGCCGAAGCCAAAAAATTAAAAATTAATTTAAAAAAAAATTAAATATATAAATAAACCAGGACAAATGTAGGACAAAATTTTCAAATGGAAGACACTTTTTTAAAAAAAAATGGAGGACATGTGAAAAAATTTGCTGATTTTTTAAAAAATGTTAATATAAATGCATGTTTCTGAGGCTTCTATAGACAATTGCCCCCCAAAGGCCCCGGCGGCAATCGGCGGCAGGACTGGGCTGGGGCTGGTCCCAAGGCCTTGCCGGGCCGCATCCGGCCCACGGGCCGCAGGTTGCCTACCCCTGCTGTAGATTGTAAGCCTGAGGGCAGGGAACTGTCTGATTAAAAATAATATTGTAAGCCGCCCTGAGAGCCATAAGGGCTGAAGGGCGGGATATAAATACCTAAATATATAAATAAATGTGTGCATGGTGAAATGTTTAAAGAGGAAACAAAGGATACCTTTCAGGATGTTATTATTTGATAGTTAAGGTAAGTGATACTGAAGGTAGCTGTTTTAAGTAGGAAAAAGCTAATGACTATATAAATAATTGTTCTCATTCAGCTTATCACTTTATAACATCAAGAATTCATAGGTACTGAAGTGACATGGAGAGATGAGACTGGTGAATACTATCTTTTGGTTATGTGGAAATAACCAATTTTTTATTTGTTTGAAGAAACTCCTGGTGAGAAAGGCTGGGTATGGCCCACCTCTATCCACATTCCTTTTAGATATCCCAAATTAATCCTTAATTAAAGACTGGATGTGATGTAGGTATGGAAATCATATTTGAAAATAAAAGAAAAACATGTTTTTCAAGTTTTTAGAAACTCTTGATGGGAAGAATGCTGGACTGGCAAGAATCTTTGCAGTTTGGGGTTTATTCTGCACAAACTTGCACTTGATCATTGTGCACAGAAAACAGCATTTCCTGTGCAGAAAATAATATTTCTAGGAATACACAGAAAATGCTGTTTCCTACACAAGTGGTAGTTTTTCCTGTGCAAAATCACCACTTGTGAATTTTGCTCTGAATTAATTCTAATATGCAAATAGGCTTCAGAAAGTGGATGCCATATAAATGTTTCTATGTTAAGTGTAATGCTTCAGAATTTTTTGGTTTAGTCAAAGTCATTCTGCTGGCTAATTTGTATCCCTCCTCCCCATCTTCCTTTCAGGGCTTTGAAGATCCGAAAGACAAGTAAGTGTGAAGCACAATTGTTGTTGTTTTTTAACTAAAATATGAAATCTGTAAAGTTTGTCTCCAAAGCAGTTTCTGCAAAATATGGAAACTGCATTCTCATTTTCATATTACCTTCATAAAACCTTTTTGTTTTTCCCCCTCCTTAAAAGTTTATTTGGTGCTAAGACACAAGTCTGCATTATAATCTCAGGAGCCTCCAATCTTTCCACCTTCTCATTGACTTTATCTCTGGTTTGTTTATGCAGCTTTAGCAAGTTATGTTTCTCAAAGGTTGTTCATTTTGAAAGCATATTGAATGTCCGCATGAAAACTCGTGGACAGCTATTTGGAAATGTAGGAAATAAAAAGTGAGAGGAACAAAATAGATGTAATGGTAGAGAATTTGCCTTGATTAAATTTTTTGTTGTATGCTTTCAAGTAGATTCTAATTTATGGTAACTCTAAAGTGAATTTATCACAGAGATCAGGAGTGCATGCGCACTGCCAAATTAAACCATTTTAACATCACTTTAATTGCCATGATGCTATCCTACAGAATCCTGGGATTTGTAGTTTGGTGATGCAGCAAAGCGCTCTCACAGACCAGATTGAATAGTTCATCAGAGTACAAATCCTAGAACTCTGTAGGACAGAGTCATGGCAGTTAAACTAATATCAGACTACTTTAGCTCTGCAGTGTGGATGCTCTAATAGACTCCGGAGAAAAGAGTTTGAATGTCCTCTTGGCTGTAGAAATCTCCCGGGTGACCTTGGGCAAGTCACACTCTCTCCACCTCCGAAGAAGGTAAAGGCAAGCTCCTCTAAACAAATCTTGCACTGAAAACTCCATGTAGCTTCACTTTAGGGTTGCCACAAATTGAAAACAACTTGAAGGCATACAGCAACAAAATATATTTTATTCAGATTTATGAACAATAAAGCTGGGTTAAATAAACATACCAGATTCAGTGTTTGGATGAGGTTGATAACCAGTTGTACCATGCTGATTTGAAGTGGCATCTGACAAATTACAGCTTCTGATTATATAAGGCAGGGGTGAGATGAGAGTGAGAGACAAAGTACTAAATTTATCACCAGTGCCAGATCCTAATTAAGGATATTTCTTAAAGTCGCATGTTTATTACAGAGTTGCCAGAGAAATTGTTCTGAATTTCTTTAACTATGGGAGTCTGAGATTAATAATTAAAGATATGGACCTCCAAGTCAGTGAGGAATGTATGAACTGTCCTGCTGCCCATATTTCCTTGTTTCCTGCAAACAGAGAGCTAATTTAAACATATGGAGATTCTTAGCTACATTCTTTAAATGATCATTCATTACTGAATCTGGGAACATTTATTTTATTAAGCTCCACTCCAGTGATAATTTTTGACACTGTGCAAGTCACCATGCTTCCATCTTTTGCACCATAGGGAGTATTCCATTTAACTGTGGCCAAGTGTTACTGGTTGGGGAATTGCATTCTATCACCCTCAGGGACCTTGGAGGGTGAATCCCAATCATCCCACATCCTAAAAAAAGATTTTTACTTAAAAATTTGCTGCCACAGTGCCCTCCACTACACTCTATGGGTAGGTATTTTGCCACATTTTCAGGAACACCTGCACCATTTTAGGAACTTAACTTTTAGAAAAGCCTCTCCTATGTCTAAAAAAATTGATGGGAGGCAAAAACATAGGAAAATTGTTCCCATACCCTAGAAAGCATTGGGGCCAAAAAAGATTTTTAAATGGAAGGGCTTGGGAGGCCTGAACCCCTGAAAAATGGCCTATGCACCCCTTACATATATTTGCATCTTGAAACTATGGGGTAACATAGAAATTCACAAAACAAATTGGAATATTGAACTTTGAGTTGTCTTATGGTTTTGTTTCAGCTAAAATAATGTAGTTGTTAGATTATATTCTATAGTTTGTTACACTGTAAATAGTCACTAGATTCTACATTTACTGTCTATATTATGCAAAGATTATAAAGAAATGCTGAAATGTGGAGCAGATAGCTTTTAGGATTCCAAATCCAATCCACATTAATGCAAAGAAAAATAGTTCCAAAATAATAGTAGGATTTAGAGCAGCCTTGAATTAAGCAAAAATAATGAATTAATTCATCTTTGAATAATAAATTGGCAAAGGCTTTGTGTGAGTACTCAACCTGCTTTGTTTTAGGAATATTCAGGAAAGCATGAATCCAGAGGATGAGGTGGATGAATTTCTAGGTCGAGCAATTGATGCCAGAAGCATTGATCGTTTACGTTCTGAACATGTCCGGAAGTTTCTCTTAACATTCAGGGAACTTGACTTGGAGAAAAAGGTAAACCTCTGCAATAATATGTGCATAAGCAGAGATCAGTTGGTTAAGAGCCAGAACTAGACATGTTGGTAGGTTATGCTTTAGTTCACCCTTATTCGTGGTTTTGCTTTCCCACAGTTAGCCATGGTCCAAAAATATTACATATTCCCCCCTATCTGTGGTTTTGCTGTCAACAGTTTTAGTTACCCAGGGTCAGTTACACTACAAAACTTTTACATATTCCCCCCCCCCCCGCTTTATCGGTTGTTTTGCTCCTTATGGTTTCAGTTATTTATGGACAATCACAGTTCAGAAATAGTGTTGGTGTAGGGTTCGGTACTATCTGCAGTTGCAGGAATCCACTGAGGATCTTGGAAAGTATTCCCCATGGATGTGGAGAGGTGGGGCTACTGTATCTTTAAACATAAGGCTGTGTTAATCATTTTAAAAATACAGCACTGTGAAAACTCTGTGAAGCACTGTAAAAACAAGCATATGGACCATCCCATTCCCGCCCCTCATCCACATACATACACACTGCCTTCTCTGGATGGAGCTGCTTTTATTCTCAGCTTTGTTAATTTCCATATTGGACAGTGGGTGGGAAATGATCTTGGTCACTGAATTGGGATGAAGTGTAGAATTTGGGCCTTACACTCTCTACCTTATGTCCCTTTTTATCCTTGTCAAAACTTCCTGTCCCCTATCCTTTTTTTTCATATTAATTTGCCAGACACATGTCTAAACAGGAGCCCTGATGGTGCTGTGGTTAAATGCCAGTACAGCAGTCACTCACTCACAAACCACAAGGTTGTGAGTTCAGTCCCAGCCAGAGGCTCCAGGGTGAACTCAGCCTGGCATCTTTCCAAGGTCACTAAAATGCATATCCAGCTTGTTGGGGGCAACTAGGTTGCAGTTGTAAACTGCTTAGAGAATGCTTCATGTGGTATGAAGCAGTATATAATGAAGCTTTTAAACAGTTAATTCTACTATTGCCAAGTCTATTTCACTCTGCCCATTTCTATTTCTTCCTGTGTAAATTTCGATACTTACAGTGTCCTATAAGTTGGAGCATACATTATCCAGCTGAACTCTATTTCTGAAGTTGGCATTTTGTATTTTACACATTAATGCTTCTCAGATGTGACCCAGACAGCAACATGGGGGTAATCAGAGAGTATAATTGGAGAGTGACTTTGTATGTGAATTTTACGTTTTTTAAAAAAAGATTTTGAATTTAATTTGTTGGTCCTGGGCTGTTAGTTGATGAATTGCTATTCTTGATGCTTTGGCCACTACTGCATAATAAGATTATGCCCCAAAATTTAGTTTTCCTAAAAACAATGCTATGTTTGATGGACTTCATGCCATTTTTCTTTGGCATTAGGGAAACATTGCTTTTTTGCATAAATTAATTTTTTCTGTACAGACACTCTTCTTTCCTTTCTTTTCTATGAGAGAGATAACCAGTGAAGGATATTTTCACAAATTCTTTGAGGAAGGTGACCTTGGAATCACTTGGTTTGTATGTGAGATATGTAAAGAAGTTCTGTACTGTAATTTGAGCAGGTTAACTAGGAGGATAATCTCAGATTATTTTCATTTCACACACTTCAGTTAAAAGTCTAAACACCTTTTCTACATGTGACCAGTGAAGGTTTAGTACACAATGAATAGGGGAAAGCCAAATGTGTTAAGAAATTCATATGCTATAAGATACAGGTGCATAAACTCCCAGGTGTTGCTGGACTACAACTCTCAACACAACTGAATGGCTGGCCAGGCTTACTGGGATTGATGGAAATTAAAATCCAGTAACTTCTAGAGGGCTGCAGGTTGTCCAGCTATGGTAAAAAAAAAAAGAGGGGGACTTCAGATTTAGAATTCATTGTCTAACAAATGTTTTTCGCCCCTGCAGTACTCCAAACAGGTGGATGATCGATTTGGTGCATATGTGGCATGTGCCTCCCTAGTCTTCCTTTTCATCTGCTTTGTTCAAATCGCAATTGTGCCACAGTAAGTTGATAATTTACCTTTTCCATCATGATTTAGCCTCCTTTTCCTGTATCATCTCTGGCTTCACTGTCATAAAGTAAAACAAATAATTTCTGTTAATGTCTCACATACTCACACATGCATATACAGTTCTTACTGTTCACATTAAAATTAATGTAACTTTGGTCGTTAGACTTGAACCTACTTAATTGTCATGATTTACACTTAATTCAATATTTTTCTTTTGTAAAATTTGGGATTTTTATTTCAGAGTGTAGAGTTATGGGAAGAGAAATAGCCTAGGCTGGGAATATAGTTAGGAGAACATGACTGGAGCCTGTGGGAATCATAACAATCATAAAAAATAGCATGCACTAAATAGCCAATAGTCACCCCAAATCAGTGCTTTCCTTTTACGTGGGCATTTATTTATTTATTTATCCTCATTTCTATCGGTGCGGGACCTGAAGTGGCTAACATAAAAATCTGTTGTATTTAAAGATTCTCATGATTGCTTAATCAGATTAAAGAGTTGATGTGATGGAAATTCTCTGTGTTAGTACATTTACAGAAGATGCATACAAAATGTAGGTAGCAACTTGGGCTTCTGTGCTTGATCAAGTACAGAAATGCAAAGGTTCTTGAAATGGTGCAGCTTCATAAATTGCAGCTTGGATACCTTTCAATGTTGTGCAGATGAGGAATTAGTGCCCCTCCAGATGTTGTTGAGATGCAACTCCCCATAACCCCTCACTATTGGTTGTGCTACCTATGGGTGGTAGGAACTGCAGTCCGAGGGCACACTTCCTACTCACTAGAATAGTGCCACTGGCTAGAATTCCTTTTGAGCAGTTTGCTAGGGTATTGCCTGCTCTCAAAGTGCCCAAAAGCAGTAAATAAATCTGATTTGTAACAGTTTCCCCAGAAGCATCCTATCCAGAGATACTGTTCTCCAGTAACCTGGAAATTTATCAGTCCTCTCTCTCAGTAAACCACAGAGACAGTTTTGTATGATTGTCCTCTCTAGACCTCAACTTTTATTCATTTGGTGTTCAGTATGATAAGAGAGGTAGTGTGGACCATAAAATCTAAATTCCACAGACCTTCTAAAGACCTTGATATGTGAAAAGCAAATTGAAGGTTTTTGTTCCAGACATTCTTGTCTCACTTGACAGAAAAGTCCAATTTTTAACTGTTTTCGAGTTCTTCCATAAGCCACTAGGCCCTACGCCTTATGTAAATGAAGGCTTAAACAAGAATAGGGATGTGTAATTGAATGTGGCACATTCCGTCTGTGGAAAGGTCAAAATCAGCGTGAAAGTCCTGCTGTTGGCATTTCTACTGGCAGACTGGACTTTCCACTCTCTTCTGCCCCATCTCAAAAATAGGTTATTTCTTTCCTTTTTTAATTAAAAGTCAAAATATAAACAGAGGAAAGGAAGAAACAAAATTACATCATTGATATAAATACAACATACAGAGTGTTCAATTCATTAGTGAATGTATTTTCATTTCGACAAACATTATGATGATTCTTTACCTAAAGCAATAATTTTCTTCCTAAAACATTCTTCTAGGACTTCATATCCTCAGATTGAGAAAAATTTCTCAGAGAATGTGATGAAGGGAGACCGTGTAGTGTCAAACCTGGCTCTGTTGTTTTCTCCATTAGCTATCCTTAAGTGATGAGTCAGTTCCCTTAAAAAGCACCACTGGCCAGATCATGTTTGCTCAAGATCTAAGAGAAATGCTTTCCATATCCCTCCAGTTTTTAGCAATTTCAGTTTGAGCCACCATAAGGAGCAATGGACTTTAATATTTGTGTAAATAAGAATTATCATCTCCTCTAATTGCTGACATAAACGAAAGGATCCAACAATAAAGTACATTTACATTGAACATTTTTGATAAGTCAAACATATCACACCAAAAACCTCTAATCTGTGGGAAAACAAGCCACATGTGTATCATGTTTTCCTATTCCTTTAACCAGCTTTGGATAAATTATTCTTTATGTGAGAAGGTTGAACAGGTAGGAAAAATCATCTATGTATATATTTTTATATAGTTTCACAAATAGCTGCAGATGGGGGCATGGCCAGATGTGAAGCAAAATGATGATATAAGACAGCACTTTCCAAACTATCTGATGTGAGAGACCAGCAGTTAGGTTTTTTTCTGGAGTGCCCAGGACCGGTATCATATTTGTGTCCATTGGCTACAACTGTTTCTTTCCTTCCTAGAAATATTCTGCATATTGACAGCTGTCAGGATCAGAGGTCCTCTTATGCTTGCTAGCCATACTATATGTAGATGCTATAAGCTTTGTAATACTGGATGGTGGAATACGTCACCCAACTGGTGATGCTAGTTGGAAAGATAGTTTAGGGTTGCAGATGTGAGGGGAGGAAATCTGTAGTGGGAGCTATAAAAATCAGTTCTGTAGGAATGCTTGGTATGGAGAGGAAAGGGGGGGAATCCCAGGAAGAGTAATGTTTTAATTTGAAGAAGAATGGAGTTCGAGCCCCAAAAATGTTTGAATTGCTAAATGGTTTTAATATACTGTGTAATCGAAAAAGGCTTCAGTCCCGACAACATAGTTATTCTGTTGACAACTTTAGTTGTCTGAAATAATAATAATAATAATAATGTTTATTTATATTTCCCACCTTTCCCAAGCTTTCTGAACTCACTAAGGCTTGGATTTCAGTACATGACATTAGCCAATAGCTCACAAACTAGCACTGGTAAATGGACCGCCACTTTTAGGAGTACCAGTTTAGGAAAGTCACTTCAGAAACTATCTCTTCACGCCTGAGCAAAACATGGTAAAAACTACCAGATCCATGTAAAATTAAGAGATTATTGCAGAGTGACAAGAGCTTAAAAATACTGTACTGCAAAAGATTTCAAAGCTTATTTTGCCCAAAAACATGGCAGAAAAGAAAACAGTGGAAAAGCAAACTCATTCACAAACAAGTGCAAAAGAAATGGGGGATGATACCATGAAGAACCCATTCCTGAATCACAAGTTTGGAATACTGTAAAATAGCTCTACGGTGTACTTCAAGAGGACTGGCAAGCAGCATTTGAACTCTTAGAAAAAAGCTCTGTGTTCTGACAGCCAAGTTGAATAAACTGGGAAGTGCTGAGGTATAGAAATGGGGGTCTCAGTTGATAGTATGTTGCAAGAAACACAAGACATAACTACTGAAAGCCACAGAAATGAAAGAGAAAAGCCATGGGCTGTACTAGAGATTAAGTCAGGGGTAGGCATCCTTTTTGATCCGGGGGCCGGGTTGCTGTCCCTCAGACAACTGGGAGGGCCAAAGCCAAAAAATAAAAAATTAAATAAATTAAATAAATAAATAAACCAGGACAAATGTAGGACAAAATTTTCAAATGGTGGTCACTTTTTAAAAAAAAGTGGAGGACACGCGAAAAAAATTGCTGATTTTTTTAAAAAATGTTAATATAAATGCATGTTTCTGAGGCTTCTATAGACAATTGCCCCTGCACACGAGAGGCCAAAGGCCCCAGCGGCAATCGGCGGCAGGACTGGGCTGGGGCCGGTCCCAAGGCCTCGCCGGGCCACATCCGGCCCGCAGGCCGCAGGTTGCCTACCCCTGGATTAAGTGGTGTGTGTGCCAGAATCAGAGAAGGAATAAATCTAAAATAGTAACGCATTGTCAGAATAAAATCTTCCCTAATCTCCAGTTTACACTCAGCAATTTTAAGAGAGTGCATAGGATATTTGATACTAAACTAGGAGCGGAGGGACGACATGACAGGAGGTATAGTGACAAAGTTTGCCAGATTCCCCCCAAAATACAGATTATGGCCAACCTTAGAGTTTAGAGGCACCAAAGTGTTTCTTTGCAAAGATATCTCTCAAGACACCCTGGATAAATGAAAAGAGATTTATCCACTCATCTCACTTTTGAAAAAGGCAGGAATCAGATATCTTTGGGGTATTTTGGCATCTTTAAAAATGCAGCTGTTAGAAATTTGTTAAAAATGGGATATATGACTCACAAGAGAGCTTGAAGATTCTGTCAATAGCAACAGCTCATGGGGGGGGGAGGCAAAATAACAGTGCTGCAGCCTTGCATGGCAAGCCTACAGATCCTATGTCTTGCAAGAATGAAATGGAGCAGGAACGGCCATTTTGTTGATCTCTTTCTCTCTTTTTTTCTTAAGCAGAGAGGTTTAGCATGAAAGCTGCAATTGTGCATTTAAAGATATGCTGGATGGAAGTGAGTCACTGTAATAGGAGAATATCTTTCAGCTCCCACCCCCTCAGTCTCCTATATGGCTACCATAGTTCTTGCCTTCATTACTTTATGCCATAGTACAGCAGGTGGGAGAGTTTGCAGCTGGAGGACATATCCTCTAGCTGGCAGATGGAAAATAGGGTTGTGTTTTCAGTTTTATTTTATTTTATTTTGTTTGTTTGTTTTTAGTTTATCTTGGCTACTGCAAATATATAGACAAATAATGAAATCAATTTGCTAGAAAGATTCAAAATGTATAGGGCAGAAAAAGTTTCCTCAGGGCAAAAATGGCATTAAGACAATTAACTAAGATTTTATAATAACACTGCATTAAGATACTCTACGTAGAGGTTAAAGGTGTGCATTCAATAAATAAAAGAAACCATGTGCTAAAAGTGGTAAATTCTCTGTATACATATATTGCTCTCCTTCAGGAGACCCATCTGTGCAGCAGAGTTAGAAATTTTCTATCACATCCCAGATTTGTAGACTGTGCTGGTCACAGACTCATAGAACACACACTCTCAGAGTGTGGTGGAGTCTCCTTCTTTGGAGGTCTTTAAGCAGAGGCTGGATGGCCATCTGTTGGGTATGCTTTGACTGAGATTTCCTGCATGGCAGGGGGTTGGACTGGATGGCCCTTGTGGTCTCTTCCAACTCTACGATTCTATGATTCTAGTCATAAAGTTGGAAGGGCCATTGAGATCCAACCCCCTGCCCAGTATAGGTTCTCCAGCTAAAGCATCCCCAGCAGGGAGCTGTCCAGCCTCTTTTTGAAGAATTCCAGAGAAGGATACCCCACCACCTCTCTAGGCAATTGTTTCCATTGCTAAACTGCTCTTGCTGTCAAGAAGTTCCTTCTAATGTTCAAACCATTAGACCTAGTCCTACCCTCTGAGGAAAATGAGGCCACTTGAATGTCATATGCTACTACTGTATATCGAGTTGTCCCTCCATATTCGCTAGGGTTAGGGGAACAAGACCCCTGTGAATATGGAAAAAATGCAAATAACAAAAACACTGTTTTTACCTGAGAGGACACCCCTCTATGAATCTCTAGGTCCTCCAGTGCAACTCTGTGGTCAATGTCCAACATACACTGACCATAGAATGGCACTGGAGTAGCTACAAATGGTCTTTCAGTGCAACTTTTAGTTAAAGTTGACCATAGAGTTGCACTGGAGCACCTAGACAGTCCTAGAGAGAACATAATGAAATCTGTGAATAATCAAATCCGCAAATATCAAAGCCGCAAATATGGAGGGATGACTGTACTCATGTATAAGTCTAGAAATTTTAGTCAAAAAATTGACCCAAAAATCCCAAGTCAACTTATCCATGGGTCAAATGTAAATATTATACTTTAACTCTTATTAAAAAGGAAGCGATCCCCTGGTATAAGGCAAGAGTGCAATCTGTTTTAGAAGCACTGACCTCCCTCTACTCTCTTTTCCATCCAGCCTTTAGTATGAGTTAAAACAGTTATGCCTGCCATCATTTTGCAGGTTCTTTGGCATTGTTTTCCTTTGCTTCATCATTTAGCTCCTTTGTTACATGCCCCTAAGTTTTACCCTCGACTTATCCAAGGGTCATATCAAAATCCATAATTTTGCCTCCAAAACCTGACCTCGATTTTTACGTGAGGTCGACTTATAGTCAAGTATATATGGTATATGGAATGCGTGAAAGGCAATCTTTAGGGGCATTAAAGAAAAGTCATAATTTAGAAAGACAAACATTCAAAAATGAAGCAACTTCGCGAACACTGAGGATCTGACATACAAAAATGCCCAACTGAGAAATAAAACTACCCTAGAAGAAACTAAAAAGAAAAATACAGAACTGGCAGTGCTTGATCTAGAAGAAATTCAAGCATCCATAATCTTATTGGACAGAAAACATTATGAGAGGGGAAATATAAATCTGGACCTAGTATCTGGAGTAGTTAAAATGCAAACAACAAAACATTATACTCCTATTCAAATACTCACATGCCTTTTAAACATCTTTCTTAGAAGTTCTCAGCTGGTTTTAGATTAGGCAAAAGTTCATTTCAGAACTTAGAAGGGGACAAATCTTACACATTCCCTAAAGATTATATCTTAACTATCTGATCAAAACAAGCTTCCCAATTACTTCTGCTCTGAAACCCCTAATTTCCAAAGTACAATATTTAGTTGCGAAGCATTGTACAACTCAGCAGATATGCACTTCATCAATTAATGACTGATTACAGATCTGTAATCTTTAAGAAGTAGCTTGTGTTTCAAGCACCAGAAGAACAGCTGGGAAAATGAGTCAAGGATCCACTACAACAGATGTGACCTGAGCTGCACAATCTTTCAAAGAAAACAGTTTGCTGCCATGACAATAAAAGGGTTTGTCGAGGCAGAAAGATCCTCTCCCAATAGGGATGTCAGCTTGTGTTACTTTCTGCTGATCTTGGGTGCCAGGAAATAGACTTGGGATTGATGCAGGTCTAGAGCTTAGCATGGCAAAGAGTGGTCAAACAACACGCAAAGAAAAATATTGTCCCCAAATGCCATTAGCAGTTGATTTTTGCTTTTGTTTCTACTGGCTTGAGGATGAACGCCATTACGTATGAGACTTCAGGGAAAATCCTTTGAGGAATCTTTGACCCAGATACATCCTATCTAGAAATGTACATTGTAATCATGCAGTGTTTATATCAGTAATAGACTACATGGCCCACTGGATAGCTTTAGGAACTGTAGTTTGTTGAGGGTACTGACAATTCTGTTAGTGATCCCTGGCATTCATTTCCAGAACAGCAGTTCCCTGCCTTGGGATAAGGGAATATATATCCAGCTTGTCTGTAGCATAAAAAGTTTCCAAGCATATAAAGAAAACAGTGCTCTCAAATTCACATGTCTGTGGAGAATTATGATGAACTTGTTCAAATGCACTGATAGTCCATACAACAAAGAACAGGTTGTGCCCAAATGCACTGTTTTCTCTCCTTCTATTGCCTATTTTGAAGAAGATGCTGGGTTTGATATCTTGTTTTTTAAGCAGCTCTATTAAATGATATTTTCCCAGTCCAGGCTTCACCCAAAAATATGTTGAAAGGATGAGAGGACAGGATAGTTTTGTTCATCTTAAAAACAAAACAAAACAAAACAAAAAACTAGGGTGTATTGAACCAAAATCTTCTGTGTTGGAACATGGCCAGTGCCTCTAGAATTGGTAGGAATATGTGTGTTTCTATACTGTATGGCAGGGGGGGGGGGGGGGGAGTGCTGAACAGTTCTTGACCAAGAAGGGAATGACATAGGGCCATGAAACCTACATGTCATTCCATATTTTCACCCTGAAGTTCAACACATTTGGCACATCATTTCTCAAGTGTCCTAAATCCTTCCCCACAAAATGTATGATGTCTGGTAACTGAAATATTGTTCTGCTGCTGCTATCACCTCTGAATCATTTGAAAATTTCCTTCCTTTCAAACTCTTTTAAAGATTTAGAAACAGGAAATGATCAGATGGAGCAAGATCTGGTGAATAGGGTATATACTCTATGCACTCAAACCCCAAATTCTTCAAAACGTCATTTTGCTAGTCCTGTGATCAGGTACAGTGTCCAGCAAAAAGAAGACACCTTTTCTCAGTTTCCCATGACATGTTTCCTTCAGTGCCTCCTTTACTTGGCACAGCAAGTAAGAGTAGTATTCTGCATTAACTGTTTGACTGTTCTGCAGATAGTCATCAAACTACCTTTCTTAGCCCAAAAAAGTGTAGCCATGATCTTTCCTCCTGATCTTTGAGTCTTGAATTTCTTCAGCCATGAGGAACCCAAGTGCCATTACTCCAAGGACTGTTATTTGGTCTCTAGATCATAGTGATGTAACCATGTTTCATCAACAGTGACGAGTTGTTCCAAAAAATTATCACTAGATTGCTAAAAATGCTGCAAAATCAACTTGAAGGTATCGACTCGATTTAGGTTCTGATCAGCATTCAAACATTTCAGCATCTACTTGGCTGATAAACTTCTGCATAGCCAACTGTTCATGAATTATAACCCCAGTGCATTCGCAGAATATCTCTAGTGTCTCAGCAATTATTTTAGCTGAGAACTGCCAATCTGCCAAAATCAGGTCATAATACACTCAACAATTTCAGGAGTTGACACTGCTGAATGCCCCCCACACCTTTTTGCATCTTTGGTCTCAAAATCCCCGTGCTGAAAGTTAGCATACCACTTCTTCATAGTTGAGTATGATTGGCATTTGCACCCAAAGTTTGCATCCTATACTCATGAACTTCCATTGGAGTTTTCTTCATGATGGCCAAGCATTCAGCACTTGAAAATTCCACACTTTTCACTGGCATAGTTCTATCAGTGATCTGAAACAATTCAGAAATTAGAGCTGTGCTCCTGCAGACTGGCAGTTTACAATACAGAAGAACACTCTTTTAAGCAACGGTGACAAAATTATGCTCAGATTTTGGGAAGTAGATCGGGTCTAGAACTTCACAGCACTTCCTCATACCTGTTCATGGGGTACTGGCAGAAAGCACTGAGGAGTTCTGAGATAAAAGCTCTCAACAAAATTGCAGTGGTCATTTTATCATAATCAGCAGGATTGCCACAAAAGTCTTGTGAATAAATTAGCAAGTGGAAGTGCTCTTTGTAGTCAGGAAAGAGCATGAAACCCAGCTGGCTTTCATGTGGTTAGCCTTAATGTTACCGAGCATTGTAATCATTGCTGTTGAATTATGCATGAGATTGAGCTATGGGGATTTTGTGTAACGGGGGAGATGAGTTTTTTAAAATTATCATCCATTATTATTTTCTGATAAATTCTACAATCATGCATGGCAATGATGTATAAAACAGCACTGGAGCTTTACTCTGAGGCAGTCTGTGTATGGAGAGCCAGCATGGTGTAGTGGTTTTAGTGTTAGACTTGGACTCTGGGAAACCCAAGTTCAAATCCTAGCTTGGCCATGAAACCTGCTCAATGACCTTGGGCAAGTCTCATTCTCTTAGCCTCAGATGAAGACAGTGGCTAGCCCCCTCTGAACAAATCTTGTCAAGAAACTGTCATGATAATGTAACCTGAAGACAGAATTGCTTTAAAAGCACACAACTGCAACAAGTCCATGTATAGTCTGAATCTGCAGCACAATAGAAGAGAGAAATCAAAACCAGTACAGAGGTCCCAGCACTGTTCCAAGGAGGCCTGTTATGCCCTTTGACACTGCTACAACCTGTTTTCACTTTCTGCATTGGAGTGGGAGAAGACATCACCATTGCTGTGCCACTATTCACCAGAAAAGGTCTCTGATCAATGCAGCTGTGATATACAGCTGTGGTATACAGCCCTTTTATAGAGTAGGATGCATGTGTTTACCTGGTACATACACATCTGTGGACTTCCATCTCTTCCCACCTCTGTGTCTTCTCTTGCTTCATGTCTTTGTTTTTTACTGACCAAAATCTATCCCTTTGGGGGTGTTTTTTACAAAAAAAAAACACCTTAGTGCTTGCACACTTTATTCCCATTGTCTAAAGCATGTTTATGTTGTGTACATTTTCAATGTGCACATTTTACATGCATACTTTAAAATGTGTATATTTTATGGGATGCAGTCATACCTTTCTGGAACATGTTCAGAGGGGAATGACCAAAATGACGAAAGGTCTGAAAACTGTGGCTTATAAGAACAGCTTAGGGAGCTGGGTATGTTTAGTCTGGGAAAGAGAAGGTTAAGAGGTGACATGATAGCCATGATTAAATTTTTGAAAGGATGTCATACTGAGGATGGAACTAACTCTAGAAGCTAGGACATGGAACAATGTATTCAAACAACAGGAAAATATATGCCACCTAAAGATTATAATACTTGCAAATATCTGCTTCATACAACCAGATGGGAGACTCTACACCTAGACATCACCAGATGGTAAAAACAAAAACCAGATAGACTACATAATTGGAAGTAGAAGATGGAGAAGTTCTATCCTTGTGGCCAAAACCAGACCAGGAGCTGACTGTGACACAGACCATGAACTGCTCCTAACAAAAATAAGAGTTAAGCTGAGAAAGAAAGCAAAACCCTTCATTATACCAAAATATGACCTGAATAACATTTTGGATGAATTCAAGGAGAGTGTAAGAAACAGATTTGAACTAATGAGTATAATTGACCAGGAACCTGAAAAAATGTGGACAAAAGTCAAAGACATAATTAAGGATGAATGCAAGAAAACACTAACAGTGGCCAAAAAGAAAGATAAGAAACAATGGATGACAGATGAAACACTTCATGCAGTAAAAGAAAGAAGAAAAGCAAAAGCAAAGGGAGATGGGAAAAAAGCCAGAAGTATGGACACAACTGTCCAATGTCTGACATACATACATAAGGAGAAATACTACAATGACCAATGCAGAGAAATAGAAGAAAACAACAAAAAGGGAAGAACAAGAGACCTCTATCAAAAAAATCCGAGAAATTAAAGCCAAGTTCAAATCGAGGGCAGGGATACTCTGCAGAGAAAAAAAGAACATTATACAGGAACAAGAAGAAATAAAAAGATGATGGAGGCAATACACAGAAGAATTATACAAAACAGATGAGGGAATGAATGATATTGGGAATGAAGAGCCAAATGAAGATGAATCCCAAATTCTAAGAAGTGAAGTGGAATTTGCCATAGAGGAAATGGGAGAAAATAAATAACTGGGAACAGATGCTATCCCAATTGAACTGCTATGGTGCCCACAGATAGATGCAACTTTAGTGTTAACTGAAATATGCCGACAAATATGGAAAGCATATTTATCTATTATGCTGTTTGGCAATCTGGAGAATCCAGAACACAAAGTGTATCTGGCCCAGGAAACCACAGAACATGCAAAATCCATATAAAAGGTCCACCGAAGCAGATTCATCACCAGTCTCTGAATCAAAGCAAAGATATGTGTGACATAATGAGATGAGTTAGTGAGGCCTCAGTCTGGATCAAGGGGTCCTCATAATGGTGTTTTATAAGACAAGATGGACAAGGTTCCATGTCTTCCTTACCCCTTATTAGTTTATTGTGTTGTTTATGTAGGAAGCTTGTGAATCAATAACTGATGAGTTGACAGATATGCTTAGATAATCAACTAGTTTCTTATGACAGAGATATGTCGCAAAATGAATGTTGGTTATACTCAAAGGAGATAATTAAGTTACAGATCTAAATTGGTGTGAAACTCATTCCCCCACTTTAGGACCAGAATAAATCAGATTTTCGGGGGGGGGGGCTGTCACAGATGTTTCCAATTTTAGTACAATTGTTCTAAAAACCTTGTCCAACTTATTCCATCTTTTCCTCTTTAGATTTTTTTTGGGGGGGGGGAGGGGGAGGTAAAAAGAAACTAAAAAGAGGCATGATGAGAAAACATGGAAAGTTTATGTGTGGAAGATGATACCATCTTCATGCTGCCATAAACTTCCATGAATAAAGCAGAGTGTGCCTCATCTTGAAGTAGTTTAGCATCCTTTCATACTACACAAGTATATCAATGTGATTGCAGTTTAACTGACATGGCAATATCCTGTGAAATCCTAGGATTTTCAGTCCAGGAAGGGGCAATAAGAATTCTCAGTTAGTGCCTCAACAATTTACAAATCCTAGGATTCCATAGGATGTTCCCATGACAGTTAAAGTGGACAGGACCCTTAGACTCCCCTGCTTATTTTTTTCCTCCATTCAGTACAGTTGCACCAAGCAGAAAACTAGGGGTGGAAAAGCAGTGCTGAGAGGTGTTGTATTTGATCAGATCCCACCCAATGTCTGTTGTATTTGATCAGATCCCCCCCCCCCCCGGGAAATGGCAGCTTAATAGAAATAGGGGCCATTTAAATAGGGAGAAATGGTATAGGGAAACATTTAAGACACCTCTTGCCAGTTTTGTTTCCTCAAATATGTTCCCACCACAGGGCAGTTTAAAGCGAAGATAAATATGTAGCCAGAGATCTGACTGTGGATTTCTAACATGCTATCCAGTTTGATCCATAGTGAAAGCAAGGAACTGTAGTTCTGTATGAGTGAGGTATGGAGCTACAAATGTCCAACAACAATCAAAAAATAGCATGAAAAACAGTTTCTAAGGTGTGTGTGTGTTTCTTTTTTCTCTTTTTCTTTTTTATGGCAAGAGATGTGACAATAATGCTGTCTTCAGATTTTCTGGCATATATTTTCTTCATAAAATATGTTGTTAGCTTTCTTAGCATCTGCAGTAAGGCATTATTATTAAACTTTTGGAAAGATTATTGAAGAAAAAGTTCTTCTTCTTTTTAGGAAAAGACATGCCCTGGTTTTAACAGTTTTAGTTATAATGCAAATATGATATAAATGCAAAATAGCAAACTTTGGTGTTGCTTTAGAGGAAAGTATCAGCATGCTTGGTAAAGGGTGGCAGGATGCCCATATTTCAGAGGAGGGGAGGAAAAACAAGGTTGTGGAGCCTGGGGGCAAAAAAATACTGAGCGTGGGAAGGATGAAATGGGAAACTGGAGGAAGGGGGGACTGGAACTGAGTTTGCTGAACTAGATCATGGCTGGCTGGCTGGGTGGCTGGGTGGCTGGCTGGCAGATAGACACATTTCAGCTGGCATTGTCTTGGTTAGTCCCATTCAGTCAATTGCTGAATGGCGTGGCAACATGTAGGTAAATCCCACTGATTCAGTGGATCTACTCTAGTGATGACTAAAATAGAATTTAGGCCTTTATATGGCAACTTTTTGTAGCAGAAGCTACTTGTATAGATGTGAGTCATGTAAATATTTCATCAAATCTGGAGATGTTGTACAGGTATTTCTCCCCTCTCCCCCTTTTTTTGGAAGAACAAAATGTTTTTAACATAATATACTCTGTCTTAATGAAATAGGACCCCTGAGTGCTGGTAACTCTAGCAATATAATATGTTATTTTCTCTAGCATGTAGGAAACTAATCATCCCCCCCCAAAAAAAAAATAGTGGAGGGGGGAGTAATGAAGTGCTGAGAAATGTTTGGATTAGCAAACACATAAAAGTCATCAAAATTATGTTTTTGTTTTTACCTGTTCTCAGTATTTTCAGTGCTTGGCAGATATTAAATGTAGTTGTTATTATTATTATTATTATTATTATTATTACAACACATAAAAGATGTGAGAACATTTTAAGTAGAACCAGTGAGAAGGAAAATTTGTTTCTGGGTTTTGTAATAAAAGACCATGTACAGATTAAGAGCAATGTGACTGGAGCACATTGCTTGCTTGCAAATTTCTTTCATTATCAAATTCACTAAGCTGCCATCCCTGTGGATTGTTTTCCTTACTGTTAACTTGAAGACTGGCCCACTCTGGTAGTGAAATATTTTACACCCTCAAAGTTATTACTCCAGCAGGATGATATTTCCTGTTGAAGATGTGTCTTCTGTATTTTTGCACTACCATTGTTGATTATTTGATTATATTATGCTCTCAGCAGTTTTGTATTATCTCTTCTTGCATCTATCAATGCCACTTACTATACTGTGTCACTCATTCATTATGCACATCTTACATGCCTATGTTTTCTGGTTTCAGCTCTATATTTATGCTGGCATTTTATCTGACCTGTTTTGTGATCCTGACCACCGTAGTGTTTGTTTCAGTTATTTACTCCTGTGTAAAGGTGAGTAGTAGTAATTTATTGTGTTTACTCCGCACACCAAAATTATATTAGCCTTCCATTTTTTTAGGCTGAAACATCACATTTCTGTTGGTGTATATAACAAAATACTAATTTTGGCTTCCTTCAGCACTTTAGCACATGTTCCTCTAAGGGTTTATGTTTTATTACATTTCCATCCAACCTTTCCAATTAAAAAAACAGCATTCAAGTCAGCTAACAAACATCATTGAAAACAAATTAAAATCAGAATCAGATTAAAAACAAATAAGAATAGACCGTAAAAATCATGATAATAATCAAAACCATTAAAATTGTTGCAATACTCAGTAAACATATTCGTGGGTTTATGTGAGGCTGATCGACCCATTAGTTCACTTACACAAGAGACCTTGGTGTAACATTTTCAACTAAACAAGCATTGTAGAGCCGGAAACATGGTTCTGTCCACTAAGCCAAGAATGTTTCCACAACCACACTTGCAACACCAATCCCACTTTAATTATCATGTTTCTATATTATGATGTATCCTGGGATTTGTAGTTCCATGAGGATTGTTAGAATTCTCCCTACCAGAGAGTTCCAGTGTGTTCATTGTCCTGAAATCTGATAGGAGAGGAGAGGAACTTTCTAGCAGAGAATTCTAAGTAACTCTCCAAATTACAGATCAGAGATTGTACAGGATGAAGCCATGGCAGTTAAAGTGATATACAAGTACTGTTACTGTGTGGTGCAGATACATTCCTTGTCACAACCAAAAGAGTTTTTAATTTTCCCACCTGTAGCATGCGCAGAAACCAAAGGTTTGACTGCCTTCTCAAATTATTATGCAGCTCAGCCAGTCATTTCAAGAAACAGGGAAAAGATTTTTTTGACCATCATCACCACAAAGTGAAATCAGTAGAAGCTCTTTCACACGTTTTTCCCTGTGCATCCTAGGGCCAACTGGCGTGATATATTATACAAACAGTCTGACACTGAATGCTTCTTTTTAAAAACCTTTAAAATAGATTCCATATAGCCACCTGATCAGATTCACAACTGAGATCGTGATCAAGTGAGATTTAACAATTTCCTTCATGTTGTGGTCCCAATAAAGATTAGCTGCCTGCCACAAAAACTTACAGTTGCTGCCACTGGTAGCTTCTCTCTTATGCCAAATAAAATCTTTCTATTGGACTGCATTCAACTTCATGGGAATAGACTTCCACTCACACAATGGGACCCTTCTGTTCGTTTTCATCTCAAACAGGGTCGCATTGGGTAAATGAAAACACAGTTTGAAAAAATACACATCTACCTACCCCAAAGAACAACAGATGGGTTTAAGTTCAAAATGGACTATGAGATCAGTAGCTTTATGGTATATTTGACATGGGGTGGGAACAGATTGGTAAAGATTCTTGTTTGGATAACAGCTTCCCTGAGTCCATGCTACCTGATAGGTTCTGGAAGCTACGGTCCAAACAAGGAAATTTTTGATGCTCTGTAAGAGATGCTTTATTTCTCTCTGACCTTTCCTTGGGGGAGATGATGTTGGGATGCAGGGTGACATTAGAAATCGGACCATAGCCCAACAAGTGCCCATCTGAACCACCAACTGTAGCATCTGCAGTTGGCACCTCACTTGGAGAATTAGCTTTGCTGCATCATTTTTCTTGTTCAGAAAGTGCAGAGGAGGAATGAAGCACACTGAGACAATGCTTCATTCCTCCTCTGAATTTAATAGTCATATTGCATTACAAAACAAACCTGACAGGCAGGGCAGAGAAGTGTCTTTTGAGTTGCTTCTCCGCATGAAATCCGTTCTGATTGTAAAAGCATGGGAGAGAGTGATAAAAGCGCCCGTTTACAGCCAGAAGAGAACAGAAGTGCTTGGATGTCATGTGGAGAAGCAAGCCAAAAGGCACTTCTCTATCCCTGCCTGTTGGGTTTGTTTTGTAATCTGATAAGGCTCTTAGCCTGTGAGGTGTTGCCTAGGTATGCCTTGTTTCACTTCTAACTTTGCTGCTCTTGCACATGAAAGGTAAGGTTAAAATGATTGTGACACGGCTTTGAGATTGTGGCTCAGTTGTTCTTCTGCCACCTCTTTCCTTTTGGGAAGAAAGTGGGAACTTTGGAGAAGAGGGAAACATTGGTGAGGGACCACTTCCCAGATGGGTCAGCCTGGCAGCCCTCGTTTTGTTCACAAGCCCAAGGTTTCCCATCACTACACTTAACCCTAACTTTATATGGTCAAATAGGAGAACATGCCAATGCAGTCCATGGCAGTGAGGAGTAAAGCATTCTAGAACATATAAATCAGTGTTGTATATTTTCTCTGTTGCCTTGATTGTTTTGATTCCATTTCCTGCTGAAGGATGACCTGTGTAATTTTTTAAAAGCTTGTAAAATCTTTGGGATTGTACCGTAGAGTTTACTGCTTGCTGCCTTCACGCCTGTATTCTTTCTACTCTCATGCAGCACCAGTCAATTTATAGGCTTTGTTTTTTCTTCTTTTTTAAAACTTTTACAAAGTTTGGCCTCCCAGGTGGGGTCAATAAAATCTTGGTAGGTAGGGTCCAAAACAGAATCTGATGGTGAATATATCTGAAACTCCAAGTTATCTGACACCCTTTTACTTTTCCCTATTGTGGAATCAAAGTACTGCATGAGATCTTACAGTCATCTAGTCCAATACGTTGTTCATTTCACAATGTGGATACGACTATTATTAGTTTATCATGAAGCACTCTTTACTGGGAGACTAGCTTGCTGTTACAGTTCTTTTGACTGTACATTGAGTATCCCATTTTTTCCATATCTTCCATCCCTCTAGAAATATTTTCTGCTTCAGAATTTCTAGCTATGGATTTTATCCAACTTTTCTCTGAGTTTGTCAAAATCAGATTTCTTAAAGTGCAGGGATCATCCCCAGCTCTGCATAGTTTCCACATCCCGTGCTGTGACGAATCCTAAAATAGCATGGTTATTTTCTCCTGGGTTTCTTGCCAATTTCCCTTCGTCAGCTAGTTCTTTCTTACTGATTAGGCAGTTCATGGTAGCAGATACCCTGAAAGACAATGCCACCAGTAAGGTAAATCAAAAAATAATTAGGTTTTCCATTTTTATCATATTTGGATTTCCAGAAGATGTGGTGCTGGCTGGTGGCTCCAATTTTAATGCAGTGGTGGATCCACCAAGCCCCCCCCCAAAAAAAAAATAGTTTCAGCAGCTTGGATGGTGCTTTTGAAGTTTCAACTAAAATCCAGAGTAGATTTCCTTCCTCACTGACATGGAAGCCTCTACTGTTCTCGATAGAGTTCTTGACCATGAGATACAGATGCTGCTGCTATTGCTCATTCATATATGGCTCACACCTTAGCTAAGGCCACCCATAGCTCCTTTTTTCACTGCTGCTGAGTTCCCTTCTCTTTTTCTGATTATACCGTACCTATCTATAGGTTGCTGCTACCTGCCCTGCTTATAACCTTTGCTGTTAGCTAAACACCAGTCAGGATGTGCCCCAAGGAGATGCTTACCAGTAAGACTGAGATAAGCTGTTCCTGCTCAAATCAGCTTGCAAACTAAAGTCTATCCAAGAAAATTAAAATGAAAACTCACCCTGAAAAGATTATGAGCCACTATCCAACACAGACTTAGTTGAACTGATGCCCATTCATTTTCGTCTGTTCATCTGTACCATTCTGCTGAATCATACACCATTTGACAAATTTGGATGCTAGATCTCTTGTGCTGACAGATTTTAACAAAGCTGGATTAGGCTTCTTTTGTCAAGCTAATCAATCAATCTCAGGTTTCTTCTTCCATTATGGCCTTTATATAAAATGTGTGTGTGTGATTGGAACATCACTGTACTTGAAGCTGTCAAATAGGAGGGGAAGAATTTCAATTTGGAGCCAGTGTGGTGTAGAGCATAGGACTATGGCTCTGGAGTTCAAGGTTCAATTCCCTGCTCACCCATGGAAACCCGCTGGCTGATCTTTGGAGAATCACACACTGTCATCCTGTGATAGGTTCACCTTAGGGTCACCATAAATTGGAAATGATTTGAAGATGCACAATAACAAAATTGAACTATCTCCAGCAAAATGTTCTACAGATATATCAATCTCTGGAACCCATCAGTGGCAATCCAACTTCTTATGCAAAACTATTTTAATCCTAAATTGTCCATGTTTTCCTATCCCACTACATAACCTGTTCTCATGATCTAAGACTCACCTACACTCAAAAAAAATCTGGAGTGTAGGTGAGTCTTAGATCATGAGAGCAGGTTCTGTAGTAGCCTCTCCTTCACTGTTTTCTGGATGAAATAGATTATATATATCTATTTCAATCTGGTTTCAGGCCTGTTTATAGGACAGATATGGCTTTGATAGTCTTGGTGGATGACCTATGCAGGAAACTGGACAGAGGGAGTTTGTCCCTGTTGCTTCTGCTGGGTTTCTTGGCAGTTTTCCATACTATCGACCATGGTATCCTTCTGGATTGCCTTGCTGGGATGAGGCTTAAGGTCACTGTTTTACAGTGACTTTGTTCCTTCCTGGAGGGACAAACCCAAAAGTGCTGGGGATCAACTCCCTGGCCATTGGCTTGTTGGGTTCCTCAAGGTTCTGTCTTGTCCCTCATGGTATTTAATAAATTCATGAAACCATTAGGAGAAGTTGTCTGGAGTTTTGAGGTTCAGAGCCATCAGTATGCAGATGACACCCAAATGTATTATTCCTTTCCATCACAAGCCAAGGAAGCTATTTTGGTCCTAAACCAGTGCCTATCATCAGTAAAAGATTGGATTTGAGCAAAAAATAAAATAAAATAATCAAAACTTAATCCAGACAAGAAGAAGGTGCTTCTGACCAGTTGAAAGGCAGATCAGGTAATAGGAATTCATCCTGTGTTGGATGGGATTACAATCCCCATGAAGACACAGGTCCGTTTGCATGTACTCTTAGATTTACATCTAAGCCTAGAAGCCCATGTTTCAGGGGTTGCTAGGAGTGCATTTACACAGATAAAGCTGTGTCCATTCCTTGGCACATCAGATCTGTCCATGATGGCACATGCCTTAGTTAATCCCGGTTGGATTATTGTAATGTGGTCTGTGTGGGGCTGCCTTTGAAGAGTGTTTAAAAACTTCAGCTGGTCCAAAGACCTGCAGTCAGATTTCTAACAGGCTACAAGGAGTGCACACCTCCCTTGTAGCAACTGCCCCACTGGCTGTTGGTCCATTTCCAGGCACAATTTAAAGTGCTGGTTATGACCTGGTCCAGGTCCAGGTCTGTATTCTCCCTTATGAACCAGCTTGTGCTCTGAGATCTGCTGGGGAGGCCCTTCTATCTGTCCCACCTCCCTTACAGTTACATTGGCTGCTCCCACGCTCTGGAACTCCCTTCCCAGAGAAGTTAGACCGGTACCTCCCAACTTTCTTTTTGCAGACAAGCAAAGACTTTTTCTATCCCAGCAGGCATTTGATGAGTTATTATATAAGGCCCATCTAACACTGAATATTGCTAATTGTTACACTGCGGTATGTGTCTGTGGGGGGGTCAGTGATATACAGTCAGCCCTCTGTTCTCGCAGACTTGGGATCTGAGCGGCAAATAGAGGTGCACACCTGTGGTGTGTGTCCGCAGGCATCCATACGCACACACTGCCATTCAAGCCAGTGGGGTTTGAATATGGGCGGTTTTTGTTTTCACGGGGGGGGGGGTCTGGAATGGGTCCCCCACAAAAACTGTATATATTTCAATCTGGTTTTCATTTTTTCTGATTTTTAAAATTGTGTTTTAATTTTTGTCTCTGATGGATTTTTAACATTTTTTTAAAAATTGTCATAAACTGATTTGAGTTCCAATCTGGGAAAAGGACAGGATAGAAATAATAATAATAGAAAGAAAATGATTTTAATAGCAAAATTGTTTTCATACTTTTTATAATATATTTTGGTTAATGGATTTGGATCATCTTCTGTTTCAGTTTTACATTCTTCAGAATATTACTAAATAATGAAATAATAAGGAATTAGGTTTATAAATAGCAAGCCTGAACCTATCAGAGGGAGTATGGCAGACACCTCAGGTAGATTTTGGGAAAGGACAGGTAATTTGCTTTGCTATTATTGTGTTAATGCCATGTCCAGGGAGAGGTACTTACGGGATATAAATATATTAATAAAATAAACACAGTGGAGCCTCCACATTCACTGGGGTTAGAGGCATGGGACCACCATTAAAGTGGGGAAACTACAAATAAAAAAACACTTATCTTTTTTACCTGAGAAAGCACCTCTCTAAGAATCTCTAGGTCCTCCAAGGCAATTCTATGGTCAAGATCTGCCAGAAGTTGACAATGATATTTCACTGGAAGACCTATAAATGGCTAGAGAAGAGTTCTCTCTAGGAATCTCTAGGTCTTCCAGTATGACACTGTTGTCAACATCTGCTGAAAGACACACATATTAATCAAATCCATGAATAATCAAATCTGCAGAAGTCAAAACCACAAATATGGAAAGTCAACTGTAAATACTATGTATCTTGGTGAGTGGATAGGTGCTAGTTGCTGCCCTCCTTCAAGCAGAATAAAAATGCAAACATTGACACTTGATAGTATGACAAATTTCTGAGGGACAACATCCAGTAAGAACCTGCTATTATCCATACCTTGATTTATTTCAGAGCTTAATAGGAATCTGATTAGGCAGACACTTGTTACTGTGTTCTAAAGCCTTTTGGAAGAAATAGGTAGCAAGAGAATCGGTCTCCCAATATTATGCATAATTTACATTTTCTCTTTACCAGGGTGATATTTTTCTGTGATTCAACTGTAGCACCAAAAACTGTTACACTAACACATTAGAATCTTCAGTTACCAGATGTTGCAAAGCATCTCACAACTTTTTGCTGTGTCCTTCTGCCATAGTTTCCCAATGTATTTGATCGCAGCTCTTCCTCACCACCAAAATAGTCCATTACTTCTATCCTACTTTCTGTCCAGGGGATAAATGGAAAGAAGCAACTCAGACTTTGCTGTGGGTTGTTTCCCTCTCTCTTCTTTATACAGGCACCAGAAAATTAGCTTCCTTGTCATCAAACAGCTTATAATTATTCTTGTGTAGGAAGAAAAATGTGGTCCCTCCAACTGTGCAAAAAGAAAGGGGAGAAAAAGGGGTAGGTAAAGTGGTTAGTCATCACTAAAAAGCCATACACAAGCCATTTGTCACTGTCTTTTTAAAAACGGAAATTACTTAGAAGTCTAGTTGGTGCAGTAATAATGATGGATTTTAGAGCTATTTTTCTGTGTTTCAGATGGAATCTCTAGGGATGAAGCTGGGGAGTGCTGTGGTGAAGTGAAATTAACACTCAGCGGGGGAACGTTTGAGTTCTATAGAATTCAGTCCTCTGAATTCTA
>NC_056522.1:239284969-239310805 GCF_019175285.1 Sceloporus undulatus
GTAATATATTTTTAAAATCCAGTATTTTGAAAACATCAGCAACAATCGGGTCCACTTAATTTACTGAAAGCTCAGATTGTGGAAGCAGAACATTACACAGTGCTTAGGCAGATGCAGGTCTAAATGTCAATTCATATGAGCCATAATGAAGAGTGAGGAAACCATCCCAAGCAGCAGAATATAGGTGTCATGACAGAGCAGCAAATTTGTAATCGTTTGGCTACTTGAATCCCCCCCCCCCGGCCCAGATCTTGTAACACCTTTGAGTCTAACTGAAGGAGAGAAGTTGGTAGAATGAGCTTTCAAAGACTTGAGTCTACTTCCTCAGATGCAACTCTGAGGAAGTAGGCTCAAGTCTACGAAAGCTCATGCTACCAACTTCTCTCTTTCAGTTAGTCTCAGAGGTGCTTAAAGATCCCTTTGCATTTTTATTTTTCAGACTAACACTGTTATGCCTTTAATTTATTATTAGTAGTAGTATTGTATTCATTCTTCCAGGGATGGGAGAAGTGTTTGTGGAATTTTTTGCCCTTTATGCCAAAGGAACAGGTCAAGTTTTGATATTATATTGATTTGGATGTCTAGGGAGAAGGTACCATTTGCTGCTCCACCTCAGGGTGCAAAATATCTTGGGCAAGTGCTGTATCCATTTATTCTGGAAGTAACTTAGACATTTCTTACTGGAACACATGGGTGTTTCCAAGTGCAGGAGACACACAAGTCTAGACTGTTGTATACTTTGTTTTACAAATCATTCTCTGTTATTTTGGCCTAAAGCCATTATTTCCACCAGAGGCAGGGAATCAATATGTCAGCCTAGCCAAGCAATTGCATGTTTAGCATTCCCACCCACAAAATTACTGAGGGGAAAGCAAGTGTCCATTAACCTATTCCAAGCAAATCAGTGATACTTGCTAGTGCATGTTACTTCTTGGTGTGCATGATATTTTGTAACTCACTACAGTTCCAAATAATCCTCTCTGTCTCCAGCTTTTTCCAGCTCCACTCCAGACCCTTTCAAGGAAGATTGTTCAATCCAGGACCAATAACACCATTGTTGGGGTCTTTACCATTGTTCTGGTTTTCCTCTCAGCCTTTGCCAACATGGTACGTGTTTCATGCTTGTAATTTTATCACCCCTCCAGAAACTGCTGAGTAGTCATGCTAAGCCTAGTACCTTTCATTTGTCATTATGTCTTGAGGATCATGGGAGTTGTAGTCCAACATATTTGGAGGGTGCCAGCTAGAGAAAACTGATGTTGAGTGTACTGCAAAAGTAAGCACAGGTCCTAGTGTATGGATCACCTGGTGAAGTGTCCTTAGGTGTGGTTTCTGGCCAACACAACTTGTCCTGGGGACTGGCCAATGCATCAACCAAAATTTGCAAACTGAAAGACAGCCAGGAGTGCCACCCTGCCAGTGCCAGTACTGTTCTCGCTATACATTCATTAAACAGTAGTGCAACCTCAAGACAAAGATGGCCACAGCATATTAATTAAATATATGAAATATAACAAGAAGTAGATGGCATTTTGCATGTCTACTAATCAGTCACTACCATGACCTCTGTATATTAAATTCATGTTTCACTTAACTGAGCCCAAGTGTTCTTTGTGCCAGGTTAGTTTTCTGGTGTGCAAATGCACCTTCTAATGCAGGGACAAAGTGTGGCTTTCCAAATCCTGCTTTTGGGTTGCAAATTCCATCATCCCTAATCAGCATTGCCAGGAATGAGGGACAGTGGAAGCCCAAAAGCATCTGTAGGGCCATACATTTTCCATCTCTGTTTGAATATACCATATATACCCGACTATAAGTCGTCTTCATGTATAAATTGAGGGCAGGTTTTGGGGGCAAAATTATGGATTTTGATATGACCCATGGATAAGTCAAAGGTAAAACTTAAGGACATGTAACAAAGGATGTAAAGGATGGGGCAAAGGAAAACCATGTCAAAGAACATACAAAATTCCAGCAGCCATAATTGTTTGTGCTCCCCCTAAGGGCTAGATGGATGAGAGGGTAGAGAGAGGTCAGTGCTTCCAGGATAGATTACACCTTTCAGCAGGGGATGGTTCCCTTTTTTATATAAGAGTTAAGGTACAGTACTTAGCCTAGGATATCTACTGCCCCATCCCGGATTCGTCCCTTCTCACCTGCTGCCCCTCACTCCTGGAATCTTCTTCCCCCAAGAACATGGGTCATCACTTCATTGACGACTTTTAAATCTGAGCTGAAGACCACCCTGTTCAGGGAAGCGTTCCCAGGCACTGTGTGACTATTTATCTGATATTTGATTAGATAGTGGATGTTGATGTTTTAATTGTTGCCTATATTTTAACTAATTCTATTTTATATTACTACCTATTGTTTATATGTATTTTGTAGATTGTACGCCATTGGCAGGTTTTATATTTATATTGATTGATTATCTATATGTACAGCGCTGTGGAAATAAACTATAATAATAATAATAATAACAATAATAATAACAACAACAATACTTACATTGACCTGTGGATAACCTGATTCAGGTTTTTTGGGTCAATTTTTAACTAAAATTTCTAGACTTACATATGAGTATATACAGTATCTATTTTATGTCTTCTAAGCTTATTTATTTTCTTAGTTATTTCCCTCCTTTTTCTGTACATTTATTTCTTGTTTCTCTCTTACTTTCTCCCAGTTCACATGCAGTACTGTGGATCTCCTCCAGTGTGTGGCCGAAGAATATAACATCACCCCACATGAAGTGGACATGTGCCATATTAGCTTTTTTGCCTCCAATAACAGCCTGGGAACAGCACAGGGATTGTGTGCTGGCTCCCAGCCAAGCTGCAACTTTCCAGAGGTAATGGATTAAAATGGGGCAGGGGTGTTATATGTATTCAGAAATGAGTGAAAGGTGCGTATGAAACACTTCAGGGAAGGTCCCATCCTGCTATCTAAGGCTTGAATCCAACTGCTAGTTCAAATTAGAGTAGACCCATTGGATCTATGGGATTTACACATATGTTGACTTTTACCAGTCAACAGTTGATTCAGTGAGTCTGCTATAGCAATTGGATTTAAGTCTCACATCATCCAGTGAACCTGTTACTTTCTGTAGGCATCACTCCCTGTCACTGAGCAGTGATCCCTCTTTTTATCATGTAGAATTAACTTCACATGTTACATAGAATAAGTTGTATAGTTTTTACTGTATAGAGCATTCTCTAGTTAGCAGACTTTAGGTGAATAGTTGTATTTTTTTTTAATGCTGTATCAGGTAATAAACTTTCTACATACCGGAAACTAGCACATCAGGGAAGAAAGATCTATTGCAGCCCTATTATGACCTGCTTTTCTACTATGTGGTATAAAAAAAGAAGCTCTCCTGAAAACAGTATATCATTCAATGAAAGTAAAAAGTAAAAAAGAGACGAATTCTTAAATGCACTATTTATGGCAGCATGAGAGAGCAAAACTCAGAAATGTGGTACATGATCTGAATCATAAAGTAGTACAATTCAAATTCTATATCTCAGAATGTGACTCTAATTCCCATAATAATGAGTCTTTTGAGCAGCTGAAGGTCATCACACAGAATTACAAGTTAATAAGAACTGGTAACGCAGCAGTTCTGTGGTAGATAGAGGAGAGAATCCAAAATGGAGATGAATTTCTTTTTCTTTTTCTTTTTCTTTTTCTTTTTGGCCACTGTTCATTGCCACAGCTCTTTTCTTTCAATTTCTCCTCCTGGTCAATGCACTGCAGGTAGGGGAGAGGAGGGGCAGATTAACTAGGAGTGATTTAGTTTGGGGACTGCTTTGAATATGATGAGAAACTGAGACAATAGGTACAAAGAGCTCTGGCAGGAGAGGTCCTTCTCTCTTTCTGAGAGAGAAAAGAATCCATCTGGAGAAAACAGAATATTACTACCTTCAAAGTGTCCCTTTCAGTGGTTCCTCAGATAACAGACATGCAGTCCATCACTAGGGCCATAGTTGAAGCCTTACCATCTAGGTAGAAACTGCCAGAGCTTGTGCTCCATTAGTACAGCCTTAAAGAATCCTTAAAGAATCCTAGGGCATCTCCTTGCCACAACAAGGCATCAGAGGAGGACTTTGTGGAAGTAGGGTTGCATGCTAAATGTACTAAATTAAAAAAACAAAACCCAATCAAAGCAAACAACAAAACAAAACCCTTATAAACTGCTGAGAATATAATACAAGACACACACATATGCATATGTACACACATACTTATATTTATATTAATATGTACACACATAGTTTCCATATATACTTGAATCTGAGTTAAAAGCGAATTAACTCCAAGTTAAAAATGTGAGGTTTTAAAATGGATTGTTGAAATTCTAATAGAAGATATGCAATGCACGCACACACACACACAAATGTATAATTGGCAGAACAACATCGTGTGTGTGTGTGTGTGTGTTTCAGTGTGAGCAGGCAGTTGAAGAAAGTCTGTCTACCCTCGCATCATAGTTTTTATGGATGTCTCATTGCTTCTGTAATCATTGTGCATCTGATACAGGGTAAGCCAGACCTTTCCCTGATTCTGTCCTTTGAAGCACAGAATACCCAGGTGAGGCAGTTTGGGAGCTTTAAAGTAAGTTAGAGGGGATTGGAATACTTGCCTTCATAGTGCCCCAAAAAACACATCCACCTGTACGCATGCAGATGTCCCTAACTGAATTCCAGCCATAGTGTGATAATTTTAAACAAAGATCCTTAGATCCTTCCTTAATGAGAATTTTCTGGACTGTTTAATGGATATTTGCTTAGCTTTACTGATTCTTACTCCCTCTTTTTTCACTTCTTTCCATTCTTTCCCTTCTCCCCCTCACAGTATTTTACCTACAGTGTCTTACTGAGCCTCCTGGCCTGCTCTGTGTTCCTTCAGATCAGCTGCATCGGGAAACTCATTTTGATGTTGGTTATTGAATTTATATATGTCCTCATTGTGGAAGTGCCGGGGCTTACCCTCTTTGATAATGCAGATCTTCTTGTTACAGCCAATGCCATGTAAGTGGATATAAAGAGTAATTCTTATAGACTGGTACATTTGCTTGATAAACTAGGGGACTGGCAGCCAAATCTGATGTTTGAGATAATGTGCATGGATTTCAGACTGTAGGAAGAGATGTACTGCAAGACTGAATATTCCTCATTTTAAAAGTTTCCTGCTCATAGAAATATAGATGCTCAGAGAAAGAGTTTTATCCTATCCAGTGTAGGGACTATTTGGTCATAAGGAGGAGCATTTAGTCCTGTGAGTCTTTCTCACCTCCAGTCTGAAATGAGTCAGTCCAAAAACAGGCTTGCCATCTTATCTGCTCTTTGGGAGAACTAAGCCTGAGACTTTATGCAAGCAACTGCACATAAACAGAGGAATTGTGGAATATCAACAGCTGAGTCACCACTGTGTGTTATTAAGTCCTCTCATCTTATTCTGTTGTATGTTATAATTTGAATGTTATACTTTGAACCACTCTTGAACTCTAAGTTGAGACTCAAACGTGTCTTTTTTGCATCAAACAGGAGGCTTGTGCCTTAGTCATGCAGAAAGCTTACTAACGCCTCTCTTTTCCCCCCCCGATCACATAATTCTTATTCAGCCAAAAAAGTAATGGTGATGGTAGTTGGAGGGATGGAAAGAGGTAGGGAATGAAAAAGACACACACAAGTGGGTTGTCCCCAGAATTTTCTGCCTTAGTTAAACATTTTTTGGCACCCCTAATACTATACACATTCATCCACCTGAAAATGAGTCAGGTTAATTTCAACAGAACAGTCTTCCAAATAAATGTATTTCAGTTGACAGATGTGATTCATATTTAATACCAAATATCCATGGCACTGAAGGAGTGGGGTTGGGCAAGTGGAAACATTCCTTCTTAATCTGTGGAAATAACTATTCAAAAACTACTGGTGTTAGTAATGCCATTGGTCTACACAGGAATCAATGCAAGGTGGTGGAGTCAATTATACCACTTTGAACAAATGAGGGATTGTTTTAAAATATTCCCCAAATCTGAAGCATCAGAGAGATACATTCTAATAAAAAATGCAGTCCCCTCATCTCCCAGACTAGAGTGATATTACCCATTCTATGGTTCAGCTCTCTGCTATTTCATTTCCATCTTATTCTGCTCTGTGGCCAAATTCATAGTCACACCAACAGGCATGTTCTTCCTCTCACCTCCTCCCTGGAAACTTTTGGTCTTTATTTAAGTTTTTTAAAATGTTTCAATTACATTTACATTTTTGTATGTTGTGAATTTCAACTGTGTTTCTTTTGTAAGCCACCTTGAGTCTCAGACTGGGAAAAAAGAAGTATTAATGTTAATAATAGCAATAGTGATTCTGCACCACTAAAAAAAATCTGAAGAGTTTCCAAGCCCTTTGCAGAGATTTTTGAGGCTGCCCAAAGGCAGCACATATGTGTGTGTGTCATAGGGAGAATCATCATGATCTACAGTTTGGAAATATCATCTTATGATCAAAAATGACAGTAACAGTAACAGATGACAAGATCAGCATTCAAAATTATTTTAATCAATTAGAAAGCTGGACCATAACTAACAGAATATTTCAACACAAAGAAATGTAAAAACACTTGGCAGTAAAAATGAAATGTACAGTATAGGATACCTGCCTTGACAACAGTACATGCAAAAGGAACGAGGAATCTTAGTAAACCACAAGCTGAACATGAGTCAGAATGTGATGCAGCAAAGCCAATGTGATTCTAGGCGGCAGCAATAGATAATAGTTCTAGATCAAGAAATGATGTACCACTCCATTCTGCTTTGGTCAGGCCTCACCTGGAGTGAGTACTGTGGCCAGTTCTGGACACCACAATTCAAGAATGATATCAAACATGCATGTATGTATGTCCAAAGGGTGACCAAAATGGTGAAAGGTCTGAAACTCATACACTATATGAGGATGGTTTAGGGAGCTGGTATGTTCAGCCTGGAGAAGAGAAAGTTAGATATAGAGGATGGAACAAATTTGTTTACTGCTGCCCAGAGGCTAGAACATGGAGCAATGGATTCAAACTACAGGAAAGAGATTCCACCTAAACATTAGAAAGAAATTCCTGACCCTAAGATCTGTTCAACAGTAGAATACACTGTAAAGTCCAAGGCTTTCATGGCCGGCATCCATAGTTTTTTGTGGGTTTTTCAGGCTATGCTGCCATGTTCTAGCAGAGTTTCTTTCTGAGTTTTCGCCAGCATCTGTGGCTGGCATCTTCAGAATGAAGATGCCAACACAGATGCTGGTGAAACGTCAGAAAGAAACTCTGCTAGAACATGGCCACATAGCCCGAAAAACCCACAAAAAAACAGTAGAATACACTGTCTCGGAGGCTGATGGTCAGCACTGGAACAAGGCACACGTTTTTTCACCAAACGTCACTCCTGCGTTACTACCAAAACTGTTTTTCAGCAACCTAATAATATGTAAAGAACTTTTAGCTGTTGGTAGAGCTAAATATTCTAAAGGCACCAGATACCATCTTGGAAGCTAAGCAGGGTCAGCCCTGGTAGTACTTATATTAGTGACTGCCAACAAATACTAGGTGCTGTAGACTATATTGCAAAGGAAGGAACTGGCAAAACCACCTTTGAGCGTTTCCTGTCCTAAAAAGCCTATGAAATTCATGGGGATGCCTGGGTCAGTAGGCAACTTGAAGCCACATAGATGCACACTTGTTGGGTATAGGACATGAGAAATCTTTGCTAGTCTACTGCAAATAATCCAGAGATCTAACAGTAGACACTACCACCCTCCTTAAAATACTGAACAACTTTCGATGATATGTTTTCTATGCATAAATATGCAAACTATAAAACAGGGGTCGGCAACCCTCCGGCCCATGGCCAGATGGGCCCGTGGGCGCCTTCTGCTGGCCCCTGTTCCTCCTGCCGCCGAAATCGCCGCCGATTTCGGCCGCTCCGGCCGCATTTGTTCTTCAAAATGGCGGCGCCCATTAGGAGGCCCGCTGGCAGCTCCAGAGCCCTGAAACGGGGCTCCGGCGGCCGGCAGCGGGCCTTCCAATGGGCACCGCCCTCCCTCCTCCTGGCTCTCTGCCCACCTCCCCCTGGCTCCGCCCTCCCTCCTCCCTCCTATAAATGGAGGGGCGGGGGAAGGAGGAGGAGGCAGAGAGAGAGAGGTGGGAGGGAGAGGAGGAGAAGGAGGGAGGGGAGGGAGAGAGAGAGAGGAGAGAGAGAGAGAGAGAGGGTGGGAGGGTTGGAGGGAGAGGAGAGGGAGGGAGGGGAGGGGAGGGGAGAGAGAGAGAGAAAAGGGTGGGAGGATGGAGAGAGGGGAGGGAGGAGGGGAGGAGAGAGAGAGAGAGAAAGGGGGTAGGGTAGGAGGGAGAGGAGAGGAGAGGGAGGGAGGGGAGAAGAGAAAGAGAGAGGGTGGGAGGGAGGAAGGGAGAGAAATAAAGTGGTTTGAGACAGTGGCATGCATTTTTGCTGTTTTGTGGCCTTGCCTAGTAGCTTCCATGCTTGCAAATCTTGCTATCGTTATGCTTGTCCTTGTGTATTCTCTTTGCAAATCCCCTCACATGGACTTGCTTGCTCTTTTTCTGGGTTGAGACAGTGGCATGCATTTTTTGCTGTTTGTGGCCTGCCTAGTTGCTTCATTCTTGCAAATATTGCTATTATTATTGTTGTTATCCTTTTGTTTCTCTTTGCAAAATCCCCCACATGGACTTGCTTGCTCTTTTCTGGGTTGAGACAGTGTGCATGCATTTTTTGCTGTTTTGTGTCCTTGCCTAGTAGCTTCCATGCTTGCAAATCTTGCTATCATTATGCTTGTCCTTTGGTATTCTCTTTGCAAAATCCCCCCACATGGACTTGCTTGCTCTTTTCTGGGTTGAGACAGTGTGCGTGCATTTTTCCTGTGTTATGACATTGCCTAGTAGCTTCTTGCAAATATTATTATTATTATGCGGCTCCGCCCCCGGAGGTTGGAAACTCCACCCCGATATGTGGCTCCGTCCCTGGATAGTGGAAGCTCCGCCCTGGCATGCGGCTCCGCCCAGAGGGTGGAAGCTCCCACCCCCGGCTTTGGCCCCCCAGTTGTCTGAGGGACAGAACCCGGCCCCGGCTCAAAAAGGTTACCTACCCATGCTATAAAAATTCTCCCTGCCTGAACAGTGACCATGCTGCTTCTCCATTTTTTATTGCTTTACTAACATCAGTCCACTTGGGTGTGTTTTTCTACCTTCACATAGAGAAAATTGATGGCAAATTAGGAGGAGGCATTGAAGCAATCATCTGAAAACAAAACATATTTTAGACATTTGTATATTGCGAGGAATGTGGATAAACTGAATTAGGCTGAATTAGAGCACTTAGAAGCAATTATTTATAATAATTATTTGAATTATTGTAATTTGTATTTGTAATTCAGTAATAAGCATGAAAATACACAGGTTTTTCCCAGAAAGAAGCTGAAGTCTCACCACTCGCTAAACGATTTTTGCTTGTGGTGAAAGTTCCATTTATGGTTATGGCCTGATTGCATGATGAACCATTTACAGCTTTTGGGAAATATTGTGTACAGTGAGCCAGCCATAGTCTGGGTGGACTCACTTCCAAACACAGTGAGCACCAGTTCATAACTATTTAATTAGACATCTGTCTAAACCACTTAATTACTTTACATAGCATGCACACTAATTAGCAAATTATACAGATGTCACCTCTTTAACCAAATGTAGTAACATATAACACGATGGAAGTAATGAATTAAAAGAAATATAGCTAACTGTTAACTAGTTACAAGGACATAAAAAGATAACAGGACTGATAGTACTAGTAGCCATCCACCTAGACCCACTCTTAGTTTTGTCAAGTACATTTAGCTTCTGAGATACCCAGAGGTCTTCTCTGAAACATTGCCAGATTCCAATCCTAAGCCTTTCCTGGGCTTACTCTGTCACAATGAGTGGGACCAATGACAAGTTTATGGTTTTATGATGTAGCAAGTAATCTTTTATAGGTAATTTTACAGTTTTTACAGTTACTCTTTAAGGGTGCTGTAAGGAATTTTGAGTGCCATTTCCAAGTTTTGTATCATTTCCTTATCAGTACTACATTTTTTTTTTTAAAAAAAGTCTAAGTATAAAGAATAACAGAGCAATGGACTTGGCATGTGTTGCAAAGTAATAACAACTGGTTATTTCCCAAACATTAGAACAAGTACAGTCATCCCCCCATGGATTCAGTTTCCACAGATTCAACCATCTGCAGCTTGAAAATATTTTTAATCCAAAAAGCAAACCTTAATTTTGCCATTTTATATAAGGGACACAAAAGAACCAGTGTGGTGTAGAGGTTTGATTATCTGCTCGGGTATAAAAACCCACTGGACGATCTTGCACAAGTGATACTTGCTCAGCTTCAGAAGATGGCAATGGAAAAACCCCTCTGAAGAAAGCTGCCAAGAAAAAACTATGATAGCTTTGCGTTAGGGTCACCAGAAATAAAAAAAATAACTTGGAGACACACCACAACAAAATAAGGGACACTATTTACTATGCCATTGTATAGTCAGCACACCGCCCTTTGCATTTGGATGTGTTTGGGTAGGTGAAATTACTAGCAGAAGAAAGTCTTTGGAAGTGGTTATGGCTCCACATAGTGTTCACAGTGAAAAACTGTAACAGTGATGTGAACCAGTTGCCTGTTGTAGCTCAGACCTATTCAAAATACATGATGAGGAATATGAGTTCTTTCCAGTAAGGTTTTTATTATTAAATCACTCCACCTAGTTCACAGAAGGGGATGCAGTAGCTTAGTGGTTAAGACACCAGTTCTGACAAAAGGAAGATTAGAAGGTTGACAGTTCGATGCCTGAGTGCTGCATGATGGGGAGAGCTCATGTCACTAGTCCCAGCTTTTGCTATCCTAGCAGTATGAAAACATGCAAATGCATGTAGATAAACATATACCACTTCGGTGGAAAGGTAACAGCATTCAATGCAGTCATGCTGGCCATATGACCACCGGAGTCGTCTTTGGACAACGCTGGCTCTTTGGCTTAGAAACGGAGGTGAGCACCACCCCCCACAGTCAGTTATGACTAAATATTAATGTCAAGGGGCTAGCTTTATATTACCTTTAATTCACAGAAGGTCTGCACATGACACTGGGATCCAGTTTGTTTACTGGGAGGTAGTAGAGCAGAGTAGTACAGTTTTTCAGTAGGGGTAGATAGAAAAAATGTGCAATTGATGCAGAGCAGGAAGAGTTGCCCCTGGGAAGCTGGATATGATGTATTGGGGATGACCTTTCTTCCTCTGTTACTTTCAGTCAGAATGTTCTGCCAAACAAGTCTTTTACCCTCCATCAAGACTTCTCTCAGCTTACAAAGTATTAAAAGAGTTTGTTTTAATCTTATACTGCAAGTCGCCTTGTGTCCCACATTGAGAGAAAGGCAGGATATAAGTTAAATAAATAAATCTCATTGAAAACATCAATATTTATTTCTGCGTAAATGCATATGAAGTTGTAAGGCTAAAGCCCTTCCATTGGTACTCAAGCTTTTAAAAAAATAATTGTCTCAAATTTTCACTGTTGGAATAGGGCAATCTGAAATTGTAAACAGAAAGGAGACAAGCTCCATGTGCTGTTAGATGATCAGTTTGTTCTTTTTTTTAAAGGTCCTATGCATTTTGGCCTATATAGATGCAGGGCTTCTTCAGGAGCATTCAACAAAAATCACTGTAGTTGCCAATAACACTTTCCTAACGGTTGGACCATTAAATATTAACTAATACTAATACTTTGAAAGAATAAACAGTTTTGAGAAGAGAGTGTTATCCTGATGTTACTGATAGTAGTTCAAGACTGAGAGACAGTGACATGCTAAGTTGCTAAATAAATAAGATGTGGTTCACAACTTAAAATGCTCCTAGTGTAGCACTCAAGTATGCTACACTGAACACTGAATGTGAAACTAAGAAGATGGTGTAGCAAACCATACATTTTTTCTAAAACCTGTCTCCTCTTGTTATTTCAGTGTGTTTACCAATGGGACCTGGAATGGCATGTGGTGAGTTATGGGGTGTGGGAGAGTCTGAAATTTCCTTACTGAGCTGTTTGCAACACTATCGTGTATTGTGTGCCTCAGGGTTCCAACTTAATTAGGATTTAAAACCCGCTTTAAGTACTAGTCACAGGGGCAATACCACATTGACCCTTAACTGTGTATGAAGGGAAGAAGGAATCTGACTGCAATATAGGCTGAAGGAGAGAGAGAGCAAAGGAAACTACAGTTAAGTGTCCTATTCCCAGCCCTTTAATGGCAAAGAAATTAAATGCATTAATTCTAGAGATCCAGCAACTTTTTTATCTTTCACTTTAAAGGAGTTTATGATACAACACACCTGGCTTCTGCAATAACTGAAGGGCATAAGAGAAAGATGCATTGTCCACACGTAATACTGAATATGAATGCTTGGACTAATGCAGAAACAACGTGTTGATTCACATAACAATTATGAGTTGAGCAGCATGAAGTATTCAGTTAATTCTACTAACTGCCAGCTTGATCAGTCCTAGTATATGTACCTGCTGCAAAACCAACAGCTAAGAAATAGCTTTATATTTTCTCATTCTGCTCCAGCTGAATGACTCTCATCTAGGAATATTCACAGACTGGTGTGTTTTCATGTCTTATACAGCCCTCCAAGTGTGTCCCGGGTGGCCCTCAAGATTGTGACCCCTGTCGTGATCACAGTGTTTGTCTTGGCAGTGTATCTTCACGCTCAGCAGGTGGAATCCACAGCAAGACTTGATTTCCTCTGGAAGCTTCAGGTGTGTGCTTTTGAATATTACATATCAGAGTGGTATTTTATAATCAGGAAATGATTGCTGTTCAGGCTGTTACAGCACTGTAGCTTTGTGCTCATAAATCAGAGCTAACACAAAGGAAACCTCTACATCATTTTCTCCCCATCTGAGGATCACAAAGGCCTTGACGTACATTGTCCCCAAGGGCTTGATGCATGCTTGTAGAGCTGTTGTGTGCATTGAAGTTGTTTGTGACTTATGATGACCCTATCACAGATTTATTCTTGGCAAGATGTATTCAGAGCGGTTTTTGCCATTGCCTTCTTCTGAGGATGAGAGAGTGACTTGCTCAAGGTTACATCTTGGGTTTCTATGCTCAAGCGAGGATTTGAGCCCTGGTGTCCAGAGTCATAGTCCAACGCTCAAACCAAAACACGACACTGTCTCTCTTTTGTATAGTTAGCAGGTATATTTTACAGTGAGAGAGGGTAGGCTTGCTGAACTACTTTGAGAACAGTTATCGGAGGGGGGTATTACATTAGTAAATAAAGGTTGTGCCATGAGCCAACTGGAGTAATGTATATACTCAACTATAAGTCAACCTCATGTATAAGTTGAGGGTAGGTTTTGGGGCCCAAATTATGAATTTTGATATGACCCATGGATAAGGCGAGGGTAAAACTTAAGGGCATGTAGCAAAGGATGTAAAGGATGGGGCAAAGAAAAACAATGCCAAAGAACTTACAAAGTTCCAGCAGGCATAACTGTTTGTGCTCACACTAAAGGCTGGATGGATAGAGTAGAGGGAGCTCACCAGGGGATGGTTCCTTTTTTATATAAGGTCTAAGACACAGTACTGTTGGAAGAAACTTAGGCATTCTCTTTCCCCTCAGTATATAGTTTAATTTAGGTCCCTCTCTCTTTAAGACTGTCTTTATCTCAAGCTTTTAAACTGTTAATCTTACTGTTAGTTTGTGTCGCTAGCCTTATATATTTCTCTTAATCTTCCTGTTATATATATATATATATATATATAGAGAGAGAGAGAGAGAGAGAGAGAGAGAGAGGGAGAGAGAGAGATATTAGGATTTAGTTTTCATTATGTAATTATTTATTAAAGCCATTATTATTATTATTATTATTATTATTATTAGAGTAAGTCTTTATTCTTCAGAAAGACAGATTTAAAATAATAGTCTGACCTCCACTTTTGTTGTTCTGCTGATGAAAGCTGAACTCTTAACAAGCTTAACTTTCACACTTGCATATTTTTGTTTCCCTTTAAAAAAGTTAACACCCTGGGAAACTAAAAATTGCATCCCATAAGTACTTACATTGACCAGTGCATAAGTTGACTCCAGTTTTTGGGGTCAGTTTTTGACTACAATTTCTAGACTTACACATGAATATACACAGCAGTTTTTAAATGCTGTACAAGGTTTCCCTTAAAGTGTTTACATTAGGCTCTAAGGAACAAACATTCCAGAACACTTTTTCAGTGTTGACTAATGTTATTTTCTGGAGCTTCCAAAATAATAGCTACAAGCATGTCTTAGAATTCTACTCCTGATCCAAAAACCTACTGAGAGCTCAGTATTAGGTCCATACTAAATTTTCAAGTGTTCAACTTCTGTTCCTGCCGGACTTCATTAATTCCTTATGTTTGTTTGTTAACTTTTTTATTTATATCCCGTCATTCTCCTTCTGCACCCACACCCCAGCCTTTCTCCCCCGCACCCACCATTTAGTTGAATTAAGTTACATTAAGTTTGAGTGCTAGACCAGGACTCCAGGAGACCAAGGTTCAAATCCCCACTTAGCCATGGAAACTCACTCAGTGACCTTGGACAAGTCATACACTCTCAGCCTCAGAAGAAAGCAAGGGCAAAGCCTTCTGGTGGTGCAGTGGTGAAATTCCAGTACTACAGCCAAAACATTGTGAGTTCGATCCTGAGGGCTCCAGGTTGACTTGGCTTTCCATCCTCTTGTATGTTGGTAAAAAGAGTCCCCAGCTTGTTGGGGGCAATTGGCTAACACATTGTAAACCACCTAGAGAGTGCTTCTTACCACTATAAAGTGGTATAGAAATGTGAGTGCTATTGCTGTTCAGAACAAATCTTGAGAAGAAAATACAGTACTAGGATAGGGTTGCCATAAATTGGATTCAACTTGAAGGCATATAACAACAAATGTATCCGTCTTTTAATAAAACATTTGTGTTTTTTTCTTCGTCCTTTGCATGCCTAGCTATACACATTTTGTCCACATGGTTTTGTGGATAGTTTACCTCTCTGAAACACTCCGTAAGCCTTGCAAATGATCATATTTTGAAGCAAACTACTTTTCATCTCACAAGGTATCTTGAGAGATGTGAAATGGCTTTTTTTGTCTTGTGGAATACAATAAAATTATTTTCCATGGCTAAGCAGACTCCTTTTGTTTTGATGATACTGGACATCAGTATATAAAAGTGAGATTTCTCTGTGTCTAAGAGCAACAAAAAGTGGGACCACCCCACCCCACAAAAAATCACTGACGGGAAAAGAGGTGTGGTTGTTTCGCAAATTATGTCTGCAAAAAGCAGCACATAATTTGACCTTAGTCCATGCAGGTATTCTTAAAATTAGGCTCCATTTGTCACGTTTCAGTTTATAAGCCTTGTATCTGTTTCTAACCTATTTCCTGCATGAACGAATCTGATTTGGAACCACATCTCTCCCCTCTCTCTTTCTTTTTTTCTCTCCTCCACCACACTCCAGGCCACTGAAGAAAAGGAGGAGATGGAGGAACTACAAGCCTACAACAGACGGCTCCTCCACAACATCTTGCCAAAGGATGTAGCAGCCCACTTTCTTGCACAGGAGCGGAGGAATGATGAGCTGTACTACCAGTCGTGTGAATGCGTGGCTGTCATGTTTGCTTCCATCAGCAACTTCTCAGAATTCTATGTAGAGTTAGAAGCCAACAATGAAGGGGTGGAGTGCTTGAGGCTCCTGAATGAAATCATTGCTGACTTTGATGAGGTGAGCAATCTTTACCAGCTCTAATGACGTGTAGTGGTTAAGAGTGCCTGGGTTCAGGTCCCCACTCCGCTCTGAAGTTTGCTGCGTATCCTTGGGCAAGTCAACCTCTTTCAGTCTGGCATTCCTCAGAGGGATATTGTTGTGAAGATAAAAATGGAGTAGGAAAGGTGGAAAATAAAGGATAGATGGAAACTAGGTAGCACTGTGGTTAGTTTGCTGCATGCCTGACTCTTGTGTTGTCCAAACAACAGTCTTACTTACTCTTTTGATTACTGCTGTACAACATACTCACTCAGACATACAGCTGAGCCCAGATCATGTGTTGCAAACATGAAGTCAGGCATATTGCTTGGGATTCAACAAGGCTTATGCCTTTTATGTCTTCCAAGGCTCATGGAAGGAAGTTGTGTCACAGTCTGTGGTTCAGTTACGACTCCTTGCACCCTGACACCATGCAACAGTATGTGCAGTAAGCTAAAGTGTAAGCTGGTCATGCATGGCAGTTGAAATATGATCCCATGCATGCAGTGTGAGGCAGAGACTCTTAGCTTTGTCTCACTTGTAAGAAATTTTCAGTGCCTTCATTATTACTAGTTGTAGCTAAAACACATTTGCACTAAACTGTTGCTCAAAAAGGCAAACATGGGAAGGTGCTCTATCAGCCCCATAGGCTTAACAGAACAACTGTCCCTAATCCAACTTGTATATGTCTGGTAGCAAATGGTACCTCATCTCCATCTACTCTAGTTAAGGTTCATCCAAAGCCAGTCAAGTTATATTGATACATAAAGCAAAAAATCATTCAGGCACCTCTAGCTGTCAAAACAAAATAAAAATATCTGCACAAAAAAATAACGAAACAACCCACTCAAAACCAGCCACCTCACTCTGCTTACTAGTGGGGCCAGCCCTGACAGCAAGCATAGGGCAAAAGACATGGGCTACACTCATGGCAGGGCCAAAGATGAAGCCTAACATGAGAAGTTGAACTGTCCCCCTGGAGGTGAGCCAGAATCCTTATGTCAGATCTGATGCTAGGATACACCAAAACAACTCTCATTTTACTTACTAGTTTTGGAGATGCTAAAACAGAATTTAGCCTGCATCCGCACTGCAGAAATAATCCAGGCTGACATCACTGTAACTGCCATGGCTCCATGCTATGGAATACTGGGAATTATCAAAGCTCTTTGACAGAGAAGGCTCAGTGTCTCCCAAAACTACAGTTCGCAGAATTCCACAGCATGGAGCCGTGGGAGTTAAAGTGGTGTCAATGTGGATTATTTCAGTAGCGCAGATGCAGCTTCAGTTGCCCTTCTACCTGCCAGAACCAACCAATGCATCCAAGCACACACATTACAGAAATGACTGAACATCATCTGTCTGTGGTGTGCAGAGGCTGCAATCTAACATCCCCTCAGCATAACATAAACACCCACTCGTGGAGATATGCTAGTGAGCACTACGCACCCCTCATGAAAAATAGCAACATTGCACAGCATATATCAATTATCAGGTGCTGCTGCACAGTGCTCCTTTTGGGCAGTATAAGATGCAGAACCACAACGCACAATATAAGATGCACAGCTACAGTGTACAGTGCACAATGTGCAACCAAAACTTGCAAAGGCAGAGGAACCCACTGACTGCACAGTTTGGCTTCCTGCATTATCAGGAGAATATTTCCATTGTCTAAGTGTGACTTTTTGGGCCCACGTGTGTAGTCTGATTTATACGTGTGTATGTCTCTAACTGGAAGCCAGCTGGAGGGAATGTAGTGTGTGTGTGTGTGTGTGTGTGTGTGTGTGTGTGTGTGTGTGTGTATATATATATATATAAAAAACATACTCTCAAATTCTGGTATTTTATTTATTTTATGTATATTCCATCTTTCTCTTTCTACAAGATCTAAGACAGTGATTTAATATTGTGCATGTTTATTCTTGTATAAACATCATTTGAGGTCCCTTTACAGGGGATCTACATGAGAACACAAGGCCTACAAGACAACTGCATAATGTACAATGCACATACTCATGTGGGTGTATCACACAGGAATTGCTGAATGATACATGCCCTTTTCACTAACTTGGTTCCTTTTTTTGGCCATGCAGATTATAAGTGAGGACCAGTTTCGGCAGCTGGAAAAGATCAAAACTATAGGCAGCACGTACATGGCTGCTTCAGGCCTTAATGATTCCACCTATGATAAAGCAGGCAAAACGCATATCAAAGCCCTGGCTGACTTTGCCATGAGGTTAATGGATCAAATGAAATACATCAATGAGCATTCGTTCAACAACTTCCAGATGAAAATAGGTAAATGTAATGGTTGTAGGTTTTGCTGCTGGGGTTCATCCTGCGTAGCTATCCTGTATGTTCAGAATTATAAATGCCACATGGTAATTAGTGCCGCTTCTGCAAATGGCTGTACATAGTTAAAAATATTGTCTGAGAATCCTGCATCAGGAGACATACATCAGTCATGCAACTGTCTCCATAGCTTTGTCTCCTCCCTGCAAAAATTCAGTGTCAGTAAGGCAGCTTTCCAACTCAGCCATTTCCGTGTTTTTTTTTTGGGGGGGGGGGGGGGGTGAGCAAGGACGTATCTAGCTAGTTGCCTGCAGCTGGACATGCTACAACAGGCATCTGCAGTGTGTATTGAGAATCCTTGGGAGTCCCTGCAGAAGACATCCTTGAATTCTGACCGCCACAGTGACAAAAAAAAAAAAAAAGAGTTGGGATGATACAAATCTGATTTATGTCATTGTAATTCATGAACAGTATACCAGCTGCCATTTTGCCCAATCTATATTCCATTGGCACCATCAGTTATATTTTATGTAGAGAGCTGACTCCCTGCATTGGAGATAAAGATGAAGCAACACTGACAGTGGAAAGAACAAAGGCCAAACAAAGAAATAAAACTTACATTACATGTTGAGTCTCCCTTATCCAAAATGCTTGGGACCAGAGGTGTTTGGATTTTTTGTTTTTTTAATTTAGGAATGCCCATATTTGCATATACTTTGCATATGTACATAATGAGGTATCTTGGAGACATAAAATTTGTATAGAACTGAACCATTAGGATGCACGTGTGTCACTATCTCAGCCACCCATGAATAAAGTTTTGGGTTTTGGAATGATTTCAGAATTTTGGAAAAAGGAGACTCACCTGTAGTGTGGTGCAGTGGTTCCCAAATTTTGATCCTCCAGGTTTTTTGGGCTTCAGTTTCCAGAAACCCCAGCCAGCTTGACTAGTCAAGAATTACTGGAGCTGAAATCCAAGATATCTGGAGGATTAAAGTTTGGGAGCCACTTGTGTTGTGTTTTTCCTTTGGCAAGAACAACTGTTTAGAACTACATCTGTTGGACAAGAAATCTCCTACAGCTGGGATGGGCAACCATAGACTTCTAGATAGTTTGGATCTATCGATCCCATCAATCCTGTAAAGCACAGCCCATGGCAAGGGATTGCAAGAGCTGGGGTTCAAAAACATATGAAAGACCAGAGTTGCCCACCATTGTCCCAGAGTATTCTGCTACTGTAGTAAATGGATCTCTGCATTGAAACATCTCCAGACAGGCCCTGTTCCTGATTCAGCACGCTCTTCTTATGGCTTTATGTCAAAAGTCTGGTGTCTGAAAGGAGAGGATTATTTCAGCATGAAAGAGCCAAGGAAATGCTCAGTGCTTTCACTGAAATCAGTGGAAGGGAGTGATGCTTTATTTTCAAATTTTTACAATTGTAATACCATCAAAGCTGCTTTTCTAAAAGACAAATTGCTCATTTCCACTCTTTGATAAACAGTTTCAGAAACAGAATCTCTGTGGAAAATACAAAATTCACTAATGTAGACTGGTATCTGCCAATTCATATATTACATTTCCTCCCCTATGAAAATTAAACATAGCCCTTTAACACATGACACTTTTCCTCCAGAAGGTTAATAGACTACCCATTCAAAATTTAGCCCTGGCCAATTGATTGGATGGTTTGTCCCCTTCCAGCTTAAAAAAAAAAAATTGTAAGCAGCCATTTACTCATCGGTGTCTAACTCCTTACCATGTGTTTCTAGGGCTCAATATTGGTCCAGTGGTAGCTGGGGTCATAGGTGCACGTAAACCCCAGTATGATATTTGGGGGAACACAGTGAATGTAGCCAGTCGAATGGACAGCACAGGTGTGCCTGATAGGATTCAGGTGAGTTTTCCAATACCTATTCTCCTCCTCTCTCTCCAAAGTATTCTTAGGAATCTCTACACAATTCACTGGTAAAAAAGACAAGTTGCTTAATGTACATTTTAATACACACCTGCCTGCCCAGGACCAAGCAAAAAATTCTTAATTTTAATAATAAAAAATAGAAAGAAACCACCACAAGCTAGTTTAAAGATTGGTCAGTGTCTGGGGACGTTAATTTCCCATGTAATGACCTGGAAAAGCAACAAAAGGCCCAGTGTGGCGTTTGTCTTTTTTGTGCAATTCTGGAATACTCCCTTAACTACTGTGATCATGTTCTATTTCAGTAAGTAACTTTTCTAAAGGTCGATCTGGAAGCACCAGAATATAAGCAGAGATACATGCCTCTTTACAGATGTGTGTCTAAATTGCCATTGTCCTTTTGCAAGTGAACACTATGAGACTGTGAAGCTTCATCTGGCATAACCCCAGTGTACTCTTTGTTGTTCCTATAAGTGCAACCACAATTATTTGAATTGTCAACTAAATGCTGATTTCCCAATAACAGGATTGAGAGGGTTCATTTTTGTATTGGACTGCAGGAAATGCAATTCATTTTTTAACCCTGAGGCTTCATCTTTCACAGGTGACCACAGACATGTATCAGGTTTTAACAGTAAACAACTATCAACTAGAATGCCGAGGGGTTGTTAAGGTCAAAGGTAAAGGAGAAATGACTACCTACTTCCTAAACGAAGGCCCACCAGCAAGTTAGCAGCAGTGGGCAAGAATGACTCTCAAGAATGGCTCAGTTTGATTCCGACACCATCGTTAATTGGAGGAGAATCTGCTGTTTAACAATGAATCTTAATATAAAGGCAAGACTATGCCTTCCTAGCAGGATTGTGTGCAAGGAGAAAAAACAGTTTGGGCTACAGAGCACATCTTTCAGAAGATATCTAGCGCTGCTGTGGATTCTTTTTTCCCCTTAAGCTAAGTGTTAAGTGAATTGACCAAAGATTTATGCTTAATGGAATTTGAAGACACAGATTTGAGATCTTCAGTGAGGCTGCTACGCTGGACTTAAGATATTTAAGTATTTATTTGAAGTAACACAATGTTTTTACTTGGTTGAAGGAAAGTATGATTCATTGCAACAAAAGAAAAAAAAATGAACAGCATTACTTTGGAAAGGCTGTGCACTCCCATACTATTTCTGGTCTGCACTGTCAGCTCCTTTATTAGGTGTTTGAGTTTGAAAATTAAAAATGCCACCCACTATTACTGTATACAAGGGGCCTTTCTAATAGTGCCACCAGTAAGGCTTTTAAATAGGGAAAAGATGCCTTGTTTTAAGTATGTTTGCTGCCCTACCCTTACACAGATATGAGGCTTCTTTTTATCAGGACTGATACATTGGAGAAGCTTTGCTTAAGGTGAGGAAAAATAACTTTTCAAATGTATTTATTACATGAAAAGGCCTTCTCGCTCCTGTTTGGTGCATATCTGTTTACATGTGAATAACTAGCTGCATAAAACACACAGACAGGGAGATGTTTCTGAAATGTGAAAGACTAGTGATTTTGGTGTGTTTTTTTTAAAATGGGTTTTTACTATGAAAGATACTGAGATATAATACACCAAAATTCTATATTTTGTAAACTCTATGGGAACAGGCACCCCAGCAGAAGAGCAACAGGTAATCCACATGTAGAATTGCTGTAGTGGGGCATACCACATTGCTTTGTGAAGGGATGGGAGATGTAGGTTGGGCAAACTCCATCCAGCAAACTAACTGAGCACTGGCATCTAGAGTAGCATCTGCCAACCATTGGACAGGGCAGGAGCAGGGATATTTGGACTCATCTAGTACCCCCAAAGAGTTGAGGATCTTCTGTGACACCACCACCCTGCCACCCAGTGATGATCATTGGTATTTGGGAGAGGGGGAAATGGTACCTAGGTTGAGCCTACCCACTCTTTCCCCATCTAGTTCTCTATCTGAGGGTTGTTCAGGGCTATGCGATGATTCTGCCCTCCAGCTCTGCACCTATCCATGGGCATGAAGCTGTATGCAGTGCTCCCAGTCCTATGGATTGGGGCTGGGGGACTGTGCACATAAGGGCACAGTGGGAGATGTACATAAGCTATAGAATTGTGTGATGTTCTTTTCATTATTTTCTGAATTGCAGACTTGGCAGTTTTCAGACAAATGCTGTACAGGCCAGAAAACAAATCAAACAACCCCCAAGCGTTGAAATGTTTAGAAGAAATAAAGTGCATGAAACCTATGATTAAGCAGACAAGGGAAACCCAAAGGCTAGCACAACTACACTCATTCTTGATATTAAAAGGAGCTGAGTTCAAGAAATAATAGTGGATTCACAATTCTGAAATTGTTATTTATCAGAGGAATTATGGGGACAGCCAACTTCCAGTCTGTGTGTTTGAACTACAGCAGATGAGGCAAGATTTTCTGTTTAGAAGACTATGTTTATAACTCATGTAATGACTTTCTGTTGAAGCACCTAAGTTTTTTTTTTTTTTTTTGCACTCTTGGATTGATGTTGTGGAAGTTTTATTCTGCTATTGATTCACACTGATTGTGGAATTCATGCTGAAGATTTAAGCTGCCCCCCCCCTAACCAATATTGCTAGGGCCTGTGAGGCTGTTGTCATGTCCTATCCTGTTGAATAGTTTGAAAAAGAGGGAGTCGGGTCTTGAGTTAAAAGAGACGAGAAGGACTGTTAATAGATGTATCACTGAATTAAATACATTTTAAACTTTTAGAGGCAAAAATCCCTTCATATTTTATTAAAAAAAATATAAAAGCATAAAAAGCCTATATATTTTTGTATTTCAGTGGGGGAAATTTTTGATATTAAATTTGGCTATCTTAAAAATTACAAAAACATTTTGACTATTTTTCCCCACTTTTCTCAGGGCAGAATATACATAATGTTCATAACCTAATGATTGCCCACTGCTAGCAATTATGGCATGGGCTTTTGTTTCTATCTGACCAGTGAATTTGTCATACTGCTTAACACAACTGTAGCATTAAACTGTTTTAAACTAGTTTTAGTAGCATCTCACTCCCTTCCGTTCCCTCTTTTTCCACTAGGGCATATCCTGGAATGGTAGAGCAGCCTGACTTCTAGAAAACTGCCAAGTCTGCCCTTGTACTATATTTTTCAACCTTTAGAAAAATCCCCATCTGAATTGCAAAGGTTTTTATACAGTACTGCAGCTTGTCCTTCATCACCTTCCACCCTTTGTTTTTGTCACCATTTTACCACTTTCAGTTTTTAATTAATAGCACAACATAGGATCATTTTGTTTTTGGTTTGCCTCCTGCTTTGAAGTGTGCATTCTTAACATTTGAGCAGACCACCTTGCGCGATTGTGTTGTCAATGAAATTTTCAGTCGCCTGTATCTCTGACTGTGATTGTTGACTGTGTCATGATCATTTCAAGGGGTATGCACTCTTTATTTGGGCTCTTGCAAAAATGGATGCAGTTATGATTTCCCATGGAAATTGCAATCTGTTTAAGTAATTTAACAACTATATTAAACATTGTTTAACTTGTGAATCTGTCCAATTTTTTCATTAAAGTCTGGCTCATAAAAAATAAAAAAAAATAGTAAAACATCATTTAACTGTTATCCACATAGGGTTTTTAAAACTGCATTAAGTGATTTCTGAAGTAATTTTTGCATCCATGGGAATTGCAGCATATTTCATGGGATAAAAATGCATCATGTTCATAGGAACATTTGTGAATGCAGAATGAAAACTATTCCACAGTACTTAAGAGCTAGAGGTTATGTATTCACACAAGGTGGAGCACTTGAGTAGCTGATAAACCAACTTTTCTAAGAAAAGACAGTTCCACTCCCTAAGCAGTTTACAAAGTGTAAGCTAATTGCCCCCAAGAAAGTCCATCTACAGGAAAACACCTGGAAACGTCCCTGCTCACTCGCAACTCTGACAACACAGAAATCATCATCATCACCACCCCATATTTTTCTCAGATTGGCACTCAAATTGCATTACAACAATGTTAAAAGACACTGTTGAAAAATCCACAAGATACAAAGTTAAAATACAATTCAACAATCAGAAACAAATTAAAACCAGGTAAAAACATATATTATTAAAACTAACCCACCCCAGCACAACAATTAGCTATATCCAGTGCATTTTAAGATTGGCCCTTATATAATCACTCTTCAAAGTACTAGTAAAGATGCTACATGATAAAAGGTTTTAGCAAGAAGCTTTGTAATCCAGGAACTGCTTCCCAAGCCTAGCAAATGTCATTACAAGATTTGAAGATGAGACAAAGGCAACACAATGGAAAGTGAGGGCACAAGCATTTTACATAATGGATACTCAATCTGTAGTAAAATGTGGTATGATTATAAAGATCAATAAATAATATAAGATAAATAATTAAATGCTGGGGAGAAAGCTGCAATGTTTACATTCGTCTTTGAGGGCATTTTGGTTGTAGTGTGGTCAGAACAGAATTCCAATCCCTGCAACAACCTAAAATGTGAGGTGTGAAGGTGGCAGTCATATATACTCGACTATAAGTCAACCTCATGTATAACTCAAGAACAGTTTTTGAGACCAAAATTATGGATTTTAATTTCACCCATGGATAAATCGAGGGTAAAACTTAGGGACATGTAACAAAGGCTCTAAAGGATGAAGCAAATGCCAAAGAACATACAAATTCCAGCAGGCATAACTGTTTCTGCTCACCCTAAAGGCTGGATGGATGAGAGAGTAGAAAGGGGGGCAGTGCTTCTAGGACAGATTACACACTTGCCTTTCACCAGGGGATAGTTCCTTTTTGGATAAGAGTTAAAGTGTAGTACTTACCTTGACCCCTAGATAGGTTGACTCAAGGTTTTTGTGTTTCTAGACTTTATACGTGAGTATATACAGGAGCTCAGTCATAATTCACAAACAGGATGCCAGCCTTGTTTTAATCAGGTATGCTGAAATAGTACATTTTTTGAGAATGCGTACCACAAATATTAACCAGGACACAGAATATCCAGAATAAAGTAGTGCTTGAACATAATAAGAGTACCTGGACAGCTTTAGTTAGCTTGCTATAGGCTGGTCATCACTCAGCACAGTGAAATGCTACAATATTACATATCAAGATTGAATATATCAATTGTAGTGGACAAAACCAGCTTTTTATTAAATTAGGCTACAGCCCAACATAGTGGCTTCAGTTCTGTTATATCAATGGGAGAAATATGCGTAACCACATTTTTTTCTTTAGCTTTAAAGTTAAATCAATTGTACTTGTTATCTATGGTTTATCTGCTTTGTTAAAGAAAGTCACAGCAAAACCTTAACAAAGACCAGTTATGTTAAGATGAGTAGCCAATACCCATGCCAATGCCAATGACCATTTCAGAAGCCATGGTGATCTTGTTACTAGAATCATAGAATCATAGAGTTGGAAGAGACCACTAGGGCCATCCAGTCCAACCCCCTGCCATGCAGGAAATCCAAATCAAAGCATCCCTGACAGATGGCCATCCAGCCTCTGTTTAAAGACCTCCAAGGAAGGAGACTCTATCACCCTCCGAGGGAGTGCATTCCACTGTCGAACAGCCCTTACTGTCAGGAAGTTCCTCCTAATGTTCAGGTGGAATCTCTTTTCCTGGAGTTTGCATCCATTGTGCCGGGTCCTGTTCTCTGGAGCATCAGAAAACAAGCTTTCTCCCTCTTCAATATGACATCCCTTCAAATATTTAAACAGGGCTATCATATCA
>NC_056522.1:239310905-239356115 GCF_019175285.1 Sceloporus undulatus
GGGCTATCATATCATCTCTTAACCTTCTTTTCTCCAGGCTAAACATCCCCAGCTCTCTAAGTCGTTCCTCATAGGGCATGGTTTCCAGACCCTTCACCATTTTTGTCGCCCTCCTTTGGACACGCTCCAGTTTCTCAATGTCCTTTCTGAACTGTGGTGCCCAGAAATAGACACAATATTCTAGGTGGGGCCTGACCAGAGCAGAATACAGTGGCACTATTACTTCTCTCGATCTAGACACTATACTTCTATTGATGCAGCCTAAAATAGCATTGGCCTTTTTAGCTGCCGCATCACACTGTTCACTCATGTTCAACTTGTGGTCTACTTGGACTCCTAGATCCCTTTCACACATAGTTTCATTCAGCCAGGTGTCACTCATCCTATATCTGTGCATTTTATTTTTCCGCCCTAAGTGCAATACCTTACATTTCTCCGTGTTGAATTTCATTTTGTAAGCTTTGGCCCAGCTTTCTAGTCTATTCAGGTCATTTTGAATCTTGATCCTGTCCTCTGGGGTATTAGCTATTCCCCCTAATTTGGTGTCATCTGCAAATTTGATAAGTATGCTCCCAATTCTGTCATCCAAGTCATTGATAAAGATGTTGAATAACACTGGCCCCAGGACAGAGCCCTGTGGGACCTCACTTGGCACTTCTCTCCAGGATGAAAAGGAGCCATTGTTGAGCACCCTTTGGGTTCGGTCAGTCAACCAGTTACAAATCCATGTAACAGGTACCTTGTCTATGCCACATTTTACAAGCTTGTTTGCAAGAATGTCATGGGAAACCTTGTCAAAGGCCTTACTGAAATCAAGATATACTATATCCACAGCATTCCCTTCATCTACCAAGCTGGTAATTTTATCAAAGAAAGAGATCAGATTTGTCTGGCATGACTTGTTTCTCTGAAACCCATGTTGACTATTTGTGATTATGGAATTGCCATCTAGATGTTCACAGACTCTCTGTTTAATGATCTGCTCTAGAATCTTTCCTGTTATAGATGTCAGACTAACTGGATGATAATTGTTGGGATCCTCTTTTTTCCCCTTTTTGAAGATGGGGACAACGTTTGCCCTCCTCCAGTCTTCTGGGACTTCTCCTGTTCTCCAGGAGTTCTCAAAGATTATTGCCAATGGCTCCGATATGACATTTGCCAGTTCTTTTAATATCCTTGGATGTAGTTCATCTGGTCCTGGAGATTTAAATTCATTTAGATTAACAAGGTATTCCTGTACTATCTCTTTACTTATTCTGTGCTGAAATTCCCCTCTTCTGTCCTCTGCTCCATTATCCTCAGGTTGAGCACCCTTTGCCTTTTCTGAGAAGACTGAGGCAAAGAAGGTGTTGAGTAATTCTGCCTTTTCTCTGTCTTCTGTTAGCATTTTGCCATCTTCTCCACGCAGTGGCCCTACCATTTCCTTCTTCCTTTTGCTGCGGACATATCCAAAAAAGCCCTTTTTATTGTTCTTAACGTCTCTAGCAAGCCTGAGTTCATTCGCGCTTTAGCTTTTCTGACTTTACCCCTACACATGCCTGCTATTTCTTTGAATTCCTTTTTTGTGATTTTCCCCTTTTTCCATTTCTTATACATGTTCCGTTTAAAACTCAGCTCGGTTGAAAGTTCCTTAGTAATCCATCCTGGTTTCTTGAGACACCTCCCGTTTTTCTTTCTCACTGGAACTGTTTGAAATTGTGCCTTCAGTATCTCCCTTTTGAGAAAGTCCCATCCGTCCTGAACTCCTTTATCTTTTAGTATTTCTGACCATGGAATTGCCCTCAATACTTCTCTAAGTTTACTGAAATCCGCTCTCCTAAAGTCTAGGATGCGTGTCTGACTATGCCTGGCTTCTCTTTTCCACTGTATAACAAACTCCAGGAGAACATGGTCACTTCCACCTAATGATCCCACCCCTTGCACCCCATTAACCAAGTCATCCTTGTTGGTTAGGATCAGATCTAAAATAGCTGACCCCCTTGTTGCCTCTTCCACCTTTTGGACCATGAAATTGTCTTCCAGGCAAGTGAGGAATTTGCTAGGCCTTGAGGATTTTGCTGAGTTTGACTTCCAGCAAATATCAGGATAGTTGAAGTCGCCCATCACTACTACATCTCTCTTTTCTGACTGTGTGGTCATCTGTTCTAGAAAGATATCATCCAATTCCTCAGTCTTACCACTTACCACTTGTACTTATTTTATGAAGCTGCAAATATCATATACAACTGATTCCATGTTTATTTGATTAGATAGCCCTTTTATGGTACAAAGCGCTTTCCAACTGTATTTAAATAGTCAAACCACTATTATTCCTATCTTGCAACTGGGGAACTAAATTCCAAAGCCAACTGCTGAGTAAACGTTGGTACTTGAACCCAGGTCTCGTGCTTCCCATGGACCTACAATGAATCTCACCCATGCTTCTATGTAAATGCTGAATCATATAGATAAGGTATGGGGACACAGGCAGTCCCCAGGACCCTTCCCCTAATTTTTTGAAATTCCTTGTCTAGAAATTTTATTTTGCTCCCAATTAGTCCATTCAGCCTCCCAGTTCCCCTCCGCAGCCATTTTAAACCCAGGAGAGGCCTGTTTCCCAAGAGGAAATAACCCAGAATGTGACCTCCTGTTCAATTCTTGTTTAAAGGGGAAGCTTCCCTAGGCCCCAAATATAGCAAACATGCCTCCAAACCTCCTAGGGGTATTAGAGGATATTCTGATGCAATTTTTTAAAAAATGCTTCTGGAGTGGGGAGATTATAGTTGGAAGCCCCCAAGGGGCCCTGTGGAGCCCCTAACCTCTGTTAGGTGTGTACCCCAATACAGAGAAAACATGAAATGCAACATTTGAACAGCACTGCGTACGATGGGCAGTTTTTTTTCGGTGCAGAAAGTGAGCATACACAATATAATTCAAGTAGGGCAGAACTATTTTAACTGCAAGTATAGCGATTAGGTAGCCACTGTCTGGTAACTTATGCACAGCCCCAGAAAATAAAACCACAATGGCAGGGGGGAAATTATACACACTGTGTAAAGTAGTCTGATACTTATACTAAAATCAATAATACAGAGTCTTTTTCTTCACTGAAGTAATGTACAATAACCACAATTGCATGGTAGATTTCTTGTAATTCAAGCCCAGAGAATCATAAAACATTCAGTAAAAGAGGTTTTACAAGAGTGTCTTCATAAAATCCAGAACCCTACTGATGCACTGTGATCACAGTTGCACATTTTTTCAGGTCATGCAACAGTGTCAAGGAAAGCCAGACAAGATCTGACCACTCCAACCAGGCAATTTCTCCACTGTCTGCCTTCCCTCACAGTCTCTGCACCTTTGGCCTTCTTTCTCCTGCTGTTCCTTCCAACACTGGCTCAGTTACACTGGAGTAGGTGGCACTAACAAGATACTAGCCATCATTTTCAAATCACAATTTTAACAAACATTTTGGAAATTATCCTGTTTAGAAGCCAAATCTTATGTCTCCTGATTAGTCATGGTACAAATAATTTGATGCAAGGATAAACATACAATAGCCTCTTCATGATCATTTCCCCTCAACTCTCCTCTGCAACCACCTTATTGTTGCCTGTAGTTCTCTCTATCCTGAAGTGTTTGATTCCTGATCATAACCAAAACATGTTTTGGATGCTAAAAATTCAACACCCAACTTCACTGAAAAGGCATTTATTCCCATGTCTTGCTTAATACTAGCACCAATTAACAAGTTTATCATCTTTGATCATATATAAGAAATATGGTTGTATCAAACTTTATTCTTATTGAAATCAATGGGACTTGAGTAAGTCATTTTCAAGGCAAATATGAATACAACCATAATATTCATTCTTTGGACAAACAAGCTTGAATTCAGAATGTGGCTCTAAAGTGATCATCTTGTATTTCAACAAACCACAAAAATTATATGACTGTTTTGTAACAGACTTCCTGCAGTATCTCCCAACCTATTTCATTACCTATTTCCTAGCTGCAATGGAGGAGAAATGTTGATGGTTCATCTACCATTTTGGGTTGCTCACCTCTCTTGTTATACAACTGTTGTACACAAACTAGTGTATTCTAGTGACCAAAAGCTATTCCTTACAAATCAAGTAAATTACTAGCAATTAAGTGCTTTTCTAAATCAGGCTGGTTAGCCACCTGCAGTGGGCCAGATTTCTGTTTCCTTCCATATCCGCTCAGCCAACTTCTTTTAAGATGAGGGGACTGAAGACAGAATAACGCAATGGTATTATTTTGGAGGGGAATCACTTTCCGAAGCATTCTTTCAAAATGGATTTCACTGCAGAAAGGAACAGTAGTAGTAAAGCAGTTCATAATTAACTCAGCACTAGATGGCAGGCCTTTGGGGCCCAAGAGCTAATCCCCATGAACAGATGGTTTCCGGGTTAGATTTTAATTAAGGAAAATGCAGACACACATCATTAAATTTATGTGCAATCCAATAATCTGGCATCTAGGAATTCATTCATACTGAACAGTGTGTTAATATGCAATACCATCCCTTTATTTCAGCCTTTTCTACTGCCTCACAAAGGCAAAACTGGTCTAGCACTGAAGAAACCAATTGGTATGCACAACAAGCCCAATACAGATTCTTTCCATTTCCATAGTTCTGAATGTGGAGTTTTTCATGATGTCCTCCAAACTTTTCATTTGTTCTCAGGATACATTCTTCAGCACAGGGGCTTCAGTTGTACCCCAATTAGTTTCTGAACCTTTTTCAGCTCTTCTTTGAAGAATTTCATTGTCATGTCTCTGATGCCTTACAGTATGGGGAGCTGCTCTCACAGAAATGCTGTCTGCTCCTGAGAGACATACCTCTTGCATAAAGTTTGCCTTGAGACTACCATCACACATTGTAGTCAGCAGACTTCCCTTGTGGCTGCCTTATCCGGATTTGTAACGTTGAAAAAGCACCCACTGTCACATGAAAAAAGATCTGCCAGAGATTGCGAAGTTCATAAAGATACATGTTGCAGAGGCAGATTAAGCCAAAAGTTAGGAAGGATTTAATGTTCCGCCAGCTCGTGCAATATACAAACAGATAGCACTGCAAAGAAAAAAGTCATTAAGGCATGAGTAACTCCTGCAGCCTTACTAGATTCCTATAAAAAATTATGAAAATGAAAGATTAAGAACCCTATATTCCATATGAAAACAACAATTCCCACAAGGCTAGAAACTGTTTATAGTCCTTTTTTCATGGTTCTCTTTGCTATCCTTATCAGCAAATGACTTCCAGAAAAAAGCTTGAGAACTCTGAAGATAAATCTGTAATTTATTTTGGCTTCTGATCATATAGATCTGTTTTATTGCTCTTTGTTGTACTCTAGAATCTAGGAAGCAAGCTGGGGAATTCTTAGTGTGGATTTGAAACCTCACAGTTATTACAACTCCACAGAACATCATATACAATTAAGTTTGAGACAAAATAGCAAAAGCTTCTACAAAATGGGTTATTCCAAGAATAGAAAATGTCTTCCTTCTCTTCAGTAGCCAAATATGATTACCTTCTGTTGCTGTCTCCAGCATGAACTATTTAGTTTTTTTTTCAAGAAACAAATCTCTCCATTTGATAAGACAAAATAACTACATGTGATAACAGAAGCACTTGCTTGCAATATGTTCTCTCAAAAGGGTTAACATACTAAACTCTGTGTTGTAACAGGGAGAGTGCTAAAGTGTTTGCCAGACTGCTTTTCTAATTTTATTTCATTCACTTGTAGTTGCAAGGGAGGTTGTCCTACTAAACAAAAGCTGGAAGAAATAGAAGCCTACTCTGCACCAGGAACCCTTAGGATAACAGGTGTGGGAGAGGAGATTCCTGCCCTACTCCAGCCATGGGGGGAGGGAGCTGACCCTCTTTTTGTCCTATTAAAGAAAAATGAGCAATGTCTCCGTTCACTGAATGGGCAGGGGGACCAATGTGTTAAAAAAAACAAACCCTGGAGAAGGAAGACAACTACCTTCCCCTGCAGCAATGAGGGTGATTGGCAAGACTGAGGGTGCTTGGCAAGACTTGTCTTCTTCATCACCCCTTTTACAGAAGGATGACTGCTCACCAAACTCCATGCAAATGGGTCGTGGGAGGGATGGACAGAGAAACAGAAAAAAGGATCAGCAAGAGAAAGAGTAAACACCCAGAGAATGAACTAGTGACAAACAAAGGCAGAGAAAAGAGGCAGCAATGAGAGACTGAGGAAAGAGGAGCAACTGTTGGAGTGAGATGATGGGGCAAGAGGATAGAAGCAGGAAGAAACAGGAGGAGATGCATGACCGCAGATGCCTGTAAGCACAGAGGTGTTCCCTCCATTTCTGCGATCATCCCCCCCACCAGCCTACTTGTGGTGGTGCCCAGGAAACATTTTCAAAATTCCAGGATAGTGACCCCTGTATTAATGGGACAGGGCTTTGGATGTCAATCTTTGTTTTACATTGAAGGAAAAAAGATGTATTTTTCACCAGACAGATATAGAGATAACAGCCATAATCCAATACAAATGAAGCATATTACAGCCGCTGAAATCAGTTAGCTGAAGCTCATTTAAGAATATGCTGTGCCAGTGGTTTGTGTACTCTTACTTTCAAACACAGCAGTAGTACAATGTTATATAATCTTTTTTTTAATCTGGAGTCTAACAAGTTCGTTCTAAGAATCATGTAAAAGCTATACACAGTTGGCATATCTAGATGAAAGACGTCAGTGATGGTGAGGACCCTATCAGCATTTCCAAAACAGGGTCCATTTCTGCCTGCCTTCCCAATATTACAGTGAATGGCCATGGACAATTATTTTATGTCTGATCTATTTCAGTGTGTGGCTGCTGGGTTAAACTCGGATAACCCCATAACTTTCACAGTTTCCTATAACAATGAGAACAATACAACCACCTTGACTTCTCATAACAGTTCAGATAATATCACTCCAGTAGGGAAATAGCTCTAGAAATTTCTGAAGATGGGCTTCCCAGAAACAATATTTCCTATATATGTGAAGTAACAGAGACCACAAAGAAGAAAACTATTTGCATTCATTGCAGTTCAGACTCACAAGATTTGATCCTAGTCATGAGTTAACTAGGACCTTTGAAGAGCATCCCCAGTATGTAAAAAATATAATCTACCTGATACAAACAAGCTGCAGTGCCAAGAAAAAAGGCAATTATGTAGCTGAAGTCTTCTCGGTCCTCCTGAAAATATACAAACAAAATATAAACTCTCAAAGCAATGGATTCCATATTATGCTGACATGCCCTTATGTAGTTCATACATATAACTAAAGAATTGTTTTAGCATGATTTCCAAATACCAAGAAGTCCACAAATCACACTTGATTTTTTTCCTAGCCAGTTTCAGTACTAAAAACCTAGGTTGAAAGAAAAAAAAATCAAAGGCTGGGGTAGAAATGATGGGTTTTGCAGGAAGTGGAAAGAACAGGAGTGAGAAGGGAGGTTTCCTTTACTCTAAAAACTGGACACACACCTAGCACCTGCTTTAAGGGACTACTGGAGATCAGCACTGAAAAAGATTGACCTGTAGCTCCTTAGATTTGGCTTGGACCATAGACACAGCCTCATAAAGCTATGTAAATCATAGCATATCCACTAGATGGTGCTACTATCATACAGAGTAAAAAATAAAGGGAAAATAAAAAAAACAAGAGTATCTACCAGCTATTCATATGGCAACTAGAATACTTTGGACACAGAGGTAAGTATGTGATTTCACCACCTTCTGAGTGTGAATATTTAATTCCTCTATGGGCAGGAGCCTTGTCCTTGGACAATCTGGGTTACAATTCTTTTCTGTAATAGACCTGGGACTGTTTCATGCAAAATAAAACCTATGGCATCTTAACTCATGCCCTTCACGTTGAACACTGGAAAACGGAAGGTTCCTTAATGGTAAAGTGGGAAGTATAAATTCTAACTCTAATCCACTGACTTTTATAGAGTACAACTCAATATAACTTTATAGGTATATGCTCAGTGGAATATTACGAAGTGACTTGTACAAGGACATTTCCTTTGTTAAAAGGAGTATGTACAAATTACATTAGCACTTGTAACATACAGAAAGAAAGACACGTGAGACACGTCAGCTTGCTCCATCAAAGCTGTTTGAGGCCAAATCAGCCTGAAGGCTAGTTGCCAAACCCATCCACCCCAGCCTCTGTGGGAAAAGAGAGTGCTTTCCTTATCCAAATAGTGGTCAAAGGGTGATTTATCCTGCTAATCAATGCAAGAGCATTTCTAAAATAAAATAAACTAAACTTACAGACAGTTTTTCAAAGGCTGTCACTCATTTACTTACTAGACAGTCATCAACATGGAACAGTACCTGCAGAAGACTTTCTATAGCATGAAAACCGCGAATTAAGTTCAAAGCTCCACATAAAAGACTGAGTACAAAGGAAACAATTCCTGGCAGCGTTACAGGTTCCAATCGCTGGTGAGGGGCTGGAAGACAGAAAAAAGAAAAAAATATTATAAATATTTTAAAAGATCTTCATTAAGGGGCAAAAATTATGATGCTATTTTTCAGTGTCTTCCTCCTACTCAGGTTCATATAACTTCAATGAAAATATATAATGTTTATCAAGAACATGATTCATCAAACAGTTCTTTATCCCATTCTTTAGAAAATGTATGCTTTAGAACACTGATTCCCAAAGTGGGCAGTATGCCCCCCCAAGGAACATTGGAAAGATCCATGGGGGCAGTGAGGGGGAAAGGGGGCAGTAAAAGGGTGGTGAGCGGAAAGGGGGCAGCAGGGTAGGCTTCAGTCAAAGTACTGGTGTGCAAGAAAGAAAAGGGAACCAGCAGCCTTTAAGACTAAGGCTAAGACGGTTAGAACAGAGCTCTAGGCAAGCTGAATGTAAAACTGGCTGGTAAAGTTAATCCATAATTAGCTGCTGAGTAGTAGTAAATAACAATCTTGAAATGTGTTCTCAATGTTTTCTTCTCTGTTAAAGTGTAAGCTAAAGGATAATTTAAATCCAGTGTTAAACATGTTTGCTTTAATTTTTGACAATGACAAGAGGAGACAAAATAGGAGCTGTGTCTCTGCCTGACAGTTTATCCATTTTGAGTACTTCTACCTCTTTAATCATTCACTCTTTTTGCTCATCATGTTTCTCACAAGCAAGTACAACTGATCCTAAGAAGCCTCTCCACATTAAGTGTAGAAAGACTTCCAAGTCTTAATGCATGTGTTAACAGGGCCTCACACAGAATGAATCTGCACTGCAGAAATAATCCAGGTTGACATCGTTTTAACTACCATGGCTCAATACTAGGGGATTTTGTGAACTGTAGTTTTGAGACATTTAGTCTTGTCTATCAAAGAGACCTGGTGCCACAACAAACTCCAAATCTCAGGATTCCACAGCATTAAGTCAGGGCAGTTAAAATGGTGTCAAACTGTATTATTTATACAGTGTGAATGCCGCTGAAGAAGATTTATGAAAACTTCTGAAGCTGCAAGTAACATGTTTACTATCCTTGGATCCACAAAGGGGCATAATATAACATTCTCTTAGAAATCATACAGAAAATAAAGAGGCAAAATCAAAGTAGGGGGAAAGTTAGCATTTTTGCAGACATTCATCTGTACACATAAATGACTGCCAATTCATAGTGAATGTGTGTACAAGCCATTGCTGAGCTATTCCACAACAAGTGACAGAAACTGAATATGAAAAAACAAGACAAAATCCACAGTAGTCTAGGTAACATTGTGAGAGTGACAATAAGGTTATTGAACCATATTTAAATCATTCTGTTTAAATCACTGAAGTGTAAAGGTGCCAACAATGAAGTTAATGAGCTAGAACATTAATATAGAGAGAGGTGTCATTCTGTGTTGTCTGCACTGAACAGCTGCAGCAGAAAAAGGCTCTCCAAAGCAATTCATAAAGTTGGAGAAAGCACAAGGGTGACAAAGGGAATTTCTCCAAAAGAGAACAGTACCATCTGATCAACACTGTTTCCAAACTTTATAAGGAACACACTTTATGTTTCTTGTAGAACTAATTGCATGCTGCTTAATATGTAATTAGTAATTAGCTACTGAGAGGAAAACATTTTTTTAAATACAGCTTTATATTTTAAATGTGTATATGTTCTAAATCCAACATGTCAGAATCAAGAGAATGGACCAGACTTGAATAAATCTCAATGGAGGAGAGCCAGTTTGGTGTAATGGTTTTAGTGTTGGACTATGACTCTCCAGCCCAGGATTCAAATTCCTGCTCAGTCATGGAATCCCACTAGGTGACCTTGGGCAAGTCACATTCTCTCAACATCAGAGAAAAGCAAAGGAAAACCCCTTTTCAAAAAACTTGCCAAGAAAATCCTGTGATAGGGCTGCATTAGGGTTGTCGTAAGTCAGATATGACATGAAGGCAAACAAGTTCACTTTAGAATTCAGTGCGATGAATGGAGACCTGTTTCTTCCAAACCTCACAAACATTCTAACTCAGTACAATATTTTCTGTTGAACAGTGACATTTTGTTTCTTTTGCTTATATTTACATTTTCAAGCTAAGTACTTGGTTGATTACACCAAAACTGAAATAACATTATATTAAAGCACTTAGCAAGATTTCAAATTGGGTGAAATCATAGGACCCAATTAGGCATTTACTTCACTTGCATTTTTCTGGTTGAATTCTGCTAGGGGGTAAGCAACATAGGGCCTGTGGTGTGTGAATTGGAACATAAGATCCTTTAAACTTTTGCCCCTTCAAAGTTCCAGTTGGACTCCGCTCCCAGTCTGCTATTAGTAATAGGAAGAAAGACTGCACTGGAATCGATGGGAGCCAACCTCTTCCCATTCTGAATTCCAGACCAGAAGGGGAGAAGGAGGAGGATTCTGATACTTATCATTAAGGGGGCAAATTGATGTGAACACTGTCATGTTTAGAAATTTATAAGAGCACAGGCAAACAGATCTTTAAGAAGAAAACTGCACTTAAGAAGAGCAAACTCACCTGTAGATATCTTCCCAGTACCTTTGTATTCTGGAAGAGAGATATGTGCATATCCGTTGGCTGAGCCCAAGTCAGATAAAGAAATTTGATACGGTGGTCTCAGTCTGATTTCTGTCTGCATATCAGCAAGGTTTATTTTTGTTGAAAGAGATCGTGGATTATTGTATCTTTGCTTAGTCCTCTGAATGAAATTATCTGCATAAAGGATAAAAAAAACTTTCCCTTAGACTTTTGTTAATAAAATCATTTGAGACCCTGTGGTTTTATGGGCAATGTACAGCTCATATACCTACATTTAAACTCATTATTGAAATTCTTACATCCATTGTGGAAGGTTTTAACACTGTTGCTACTTTACAACTAATATATCATGGGCTAATTAACTTTGCAGCACCAAAAAATTAAGCACAAGAAATCTAATTATGAATAAAATAATGTCTCATGCCATGGCAAGCCTGAAAGTATAGCTAACATAACTAATGAATTGCATATTATTTAGTTTTTTTTCTTGTAATGTAGAAGATATTACCAAAAAAGTACTTTAAAAAATTTCTAACCACAAGCCAGTTACATATACTTTGATGGAATATTGCATAATATTAGGAATGAAGTAATATTAAGAAAAATCCATAACACCAAATTTCTTAGACAAAAGCCCACTAGCTATAGTTTAGTAGTTACTGAGATGTGCTATCTAATAGGGGGGGAGAAGCTCAAAAGGCTTCTTTACTTTTATTTACAATTCCTGGCTTATTTTGTCTAGTTTCCTAGACCTAAATCCTCAGATGCATTTGGTGGAGTGAAAAGCCAGGGATAGAGCTATATATGTATATATGCATATGAAAAGGCCAGCCTGGCCACATACTAGGGTTGTGCGGAGGCAGAGCAACCACACGCCCCGCAACCCTAGTATGTGGCAGTGGCATAATAATGCTGGCTCCCTGTATACACATGGGTGCTGCCATTGTTACGTAAGCGCCGTGCAGTGCTGACATAACAAGTGTGCCAGTGGTGCACTTTTCGCAGGTTCTTTTTTTGCCGGAGGGAAGCCACGCAGTTTGGCGGATGTGGCTTCCCTCTGGAGGGAAAACAGGCGCCGACAGGCTGTCATTTTTTGGCAGTCTGTACTGCACCTATGACTCTCGAAACCAGGGTTCAAATCCCCAATCAGCCATGGAAACCCAGTGAGGAATCTTGGTCATGTAACGTGCTCTCAGCCTGAGTGGGAGGCAAAGGCAAATCCCTTCTGAACAAATCTTGCCAAGAAAACGTTGTAATAGATTTGCCTTAGGGTCACCACAAATCAGAAATGACTTGAAGGCACACAACAATAACAACAACAACAATGCATCAGTACACTGCTGCTTTTTATACTTTATCACAATTCTGAAATACTGTATATTAACTTTTTTGACTTTTCACTGCAGTAAATATTGTCAGGTATTCAAGCATTTGTAAAAGACCTTCCATTTATGCAAAAATATTATTCCAAAAATAAACATTTATTTCTGTATCCATTTGGGTAGCCTAGGTTCCACAGAACTGAATCAGGTCTTGTTGAAAGGATTGTTGTGACTACCAGAAATGAGTCCATCATCAAGTTAATAGATATACACAAGACCAAAATTGCAGTACTGTACTGACATTGCCACATTTTTTTCTAATAATAACAGAGCAAATAACCCAGTTATTTATTTGTTTGGTTGGTTTATTTATAACCTGACTTTCTCCTTATGTAGGATCCAAGAAATCAATCAATGGGGAATATTCCATGATGTTGAGTCATTTCAGTAATGTGTGTGCTTGGATGGTTAGTTGGTTCCACGAGGTACAAAGAATGACAACTCAGGCTCCATCCACACTACACTCCTTTAACTGCCACAGTTCCATGCTATGGAATTCTGAGAATTGTAGTTTTGTGAGACTTTCAGCCTTCTTGGTCACAGAGCTCTGTGCCACCGTAAATTACAATTCCCAGGCTTCCACAGCATAGAGCCATGGCAGTTCCAAGAGATGTCAAACTGGATGGTTTCTGATGTGTAGATGCAGCCTAAATGTGGTTCTTTTATTACGATTATAATTATAAGCACAATAGAAAGATAAACTGTACAAAAAAACAAAAACAAAAACAAACAAAAAGACACTATAAAAATGTTTTATACCACCCTTCTCCTATTTGAGGTCTGAAATACTTTTTGACAAAGCCCATTATATGCCATTAAGGAGAACTGCTGAAATGTACCTTTCACATTTATAATACAGAATGACAGCATCTGGACGTTAGTGTACAATAGCTGGATACAGAACTGAAAAGCATATGGGTTTGGGAAGGGGCATATTAGTCTGCTACAAAATTGTGCATTAACAAAAATACTTGAAATAAAATAAATGGCTTTCCCCTTTTGGCTGCCCACACATCTTGCTCACTCCAGTGTCAACGGCAAAGTGTGCACATTTCCATTACTTCTTTATATTTATTTTATCAAAAGATTTGTATCCTGCACTTTCTATGATACAACTGTTCACGTTCATTAAATTACCCTTAATCCCTCAATTATCTCTAATGGATTTCTTGGCAAAAAAGTAAGTAATATGTGAGGTTTGAGTAAAAGGAACAGCAACCATGTTCCCAATATGTGACTGCTACAAGGAAAAAAAAAAAGATCGAGATGGCAAGTAGAAAATTAACAAAATCCATGCCATAATTTTATATCCCAAAAAGCAATACAGATGCCCCAGGATAATCCAAACCAGCAGTAGAAGGCCCCTGATATTCATTAATTGTATTGCAGCAGAGCTTGCAGAAGGTTTTGTTTTTTTCCTGGAATGTAACTCCCAGAATTCAGCAGCTAGCACAACCACTACACATACTGAATGGGAGATTCTGGGGGCTGGTACTCCCAAAAGCAACTTTTCTAAACTGTATGCTATAGGAATGAAAAGACCAAAGGAAGAGACTTATCGTGCCAAATAAAAGGTTCAAATTTCATTTCCCCATGTAATACTATATATATGTGGACACGTCTATAAATTCCAATGTAACAGCAACTAGTATGAAGTCCACTACAAAATCAATACAGTTGTAACCTGACATTCATGACTTTGACACTCGCTGTCTCAATCATTCGTGAGGCCATGGCCACCACATGCACAGGCACTCCTCCTCCTCCTCCTCCTCCTCCCAGTCGGGCTTTTCTCCTTCGGAGGAAAAAAACCCAGGAGGGAGAGAGCAGCAACCCCATCCCTTTCCAGGACTGAGAGATGTCTTCCCACAGGCAGCTCTCCATCCTGGGAAAAGGCAGGGAAGGTTGACCCTCCACCCCTTTTCAGGACAGAGAGATGCCTGGTTCTTTGGGCTTCTTTCACTCCTAAGAAGGGGCCTGGGGTGGGACTGAGTCCTATTTCCAGGACTGAGAGGTGTCTGATGAACCAGGCAGCTCACCCTCCTGGGAAGGGTCAGGGAGACAGTTAAAGGGACAGAGTGCTGGGGAAGGAACGCACACACTCCTGCTCCTCTTGCCCAGCCCAACTGTCCCTTTAACTGGCTCCCTGGGGGAGGGAAGTTATTCACAATTTTTTCACATTCGCAGGGATGTTACACCCCTAGCCCCTGTGAATGTGGAGGGACGACTGTATAATTTCATGAGGGGAAAGTAAGTCAATAGCCTTAAAATCCATGGTACATCAAAGCATCTTCTCCAGCACCACTGATCTGCTTTCCAAGCAGATTTTTAAAAAATTATTTCCCACCATTCTCTTTGTACAATCCAATGTGGTTTACATGTAATTAAAAACAAGATACAGTACAGTACAGTGGGAAATTATGCATACAAAAGTTTAAAACAAAATTAAAGGACATTTCAGTTAAAAACAGAAGACTGAAACAATATAAAATGCCAGTAAGGCACAGTGAAAAAGAGACAGAAACACATCCCCATTGTAAGCCCTTTGTGCCTGTGGCCCACCTAAATGAAAGTATTTGCTGCAGAGAGCCTGCAAAACCAGCCTCCCATCGGAGGGGATTTCATAACCTGGGAGCAATCACTAAGAAGGCTCTCTGGTGTCCTCATGAAATGTGCCTATAATGGTGGTGGGACTATGAGAAAGCTTTCCCCTGAACATCTTAGAATTTGGGCAGGCTCATATAAAAGCCCCCATCCTGGTACCATGTTTGTTCCCCCTGTTTCTTTGTTTCCTGGAAATTGTCCATGGATCAACAACTAATCACTCACAGACCAGCAGCACCACTCTTAGTGCAAGGGACTGCCATACTTAGTACCAATGCTCCAGAACTCCCTTTTCAGGAAGGCCTACCTAAATGCAGTTTTCCAAAGAATTACTTAACAGTTAAAATATTTCTTGTTTTGTTTGGCACTTGAAGGGCAGCTTCCATGTCACAGTATTGGCTTATGGATCCAATAATGATTGTGGTTAGTTAGATTTTAAATGCAAATCCTACTGTTCTAACTGATTAATAAAAAGGACTATAAGATACAAAATTTCCTATGAATAGTAAGGGCCTTCAAAGCAGAAAGATGTGTTTAAGATGTCAGATAAGAAAATTTATTGAAGAAAATGTTGAATCCCTTACCAAACTCAATGAAACAGTAAGGTCTAACTGCTGTATTCGTCTTCATCATGTTGTAGGTGGAAATGTACTCCTTCTGAAGCTCATCCAAGAAGCAGAAGGCCAGGACACTGGGATAATTTTCAGTGCAGAGCATCATGTAACTCACTCCCAGCGAACTAATAAAACTATATGAACATGTTTTTAAAAGAAAAATATATGTATTTAACATTTCAAATTAAATTCATGTATCCACAACATGGCTTACTGTAGCTCTAAGTAGCTCTAAGTGCTATAACAAGGAAAACTAGCTGTGCATATAATGAAAGCATTATTGTTCAAGAGAAAATAACACCATGTTCAAAAGAAAAGTAATTTTCTTGTAGATAATGTCTTTCCAGGGCATGTGTGTGTAAAGGCAACACCAGCTGTTTGTGTTTGCATATATGTGAGTGTGCACATGGGTATATGCATTTTATGCTTGCATGCACATCACAATAGAGATGTAAAGGCACAAGAGTAAACAAATGGACAAATCTAGAAAAATGGAGGGAAATGAAGTATGTAATATTTTCTTTTAGGATGATAAATAAAATGTTTAAGGCATGCTGTTCATATATTTACTACCACAAAACTATTTCTAAAAGCTATGTAACAGGGAAACCTTTATGTAAGAGTGCAGGGTACAGTCACTGCAATTCCTAGTCTTGGTTTCTTTTTCCTCTCTTCTTTTTATAGTAATAAGTCCATTATCTCTGCTTGACAACCAAAAGAGATAATAGATTTCTCTTTTTTGCTAATGCTGATAGTTTCTTCATTATTTACTGTTTTTCCCCTAGCTCCTCCGGCAAAATGAAAGAGGTAAACAAAGGTGCAGGTGTTTCTTACAGTTTAGAATTGTTTAGTTCCATTTCTAACAAAAAATAATTTTTTAAAAAGTAAATTTTATTTCTAATTGTCTGAATGAACTATACTTTCAAAATTCCAAATATTATAATTTTATGCCAAACCAAATTAAACATAAAGTAACTTTAAATCTGTAAATGCTACTAATATAGCATTTCTTAAGTTTTTCCAAAAATCTCAAATGACTTCAAACTTTCCAGTAATTGTGTATTTCTACAAATACCCCCCCACACACACACACGTGTGTATGTGTGTGCACACAAATATACAAAAACCAGAAGAGTGGTAGATGGAGTCTGAATCCTTTAAAGCAGGAACGGGACATAAAAGAGACTATGTGGGTGTCTTCCCATCAACATTTTTTATTTATCTGTTATGCATAACATGGCATTGCCTTCATTCCTTAAAGCAGAAAAATTGCTCTTCAAAATTATCTCAGTGAGTCAAAGAATGTGCTCCTTCTGCAGAAAGGATGGTTCTTTCTCAGCATCCAGAGATGGCATAATGACAAGTTATCAGAAACTAGTGAATATTCACTCTTCTAATTGAAACTCTGGCATATGCTTCCAGTCTTCATTTATTGAACACTCCATTAAAATAATGAACTAGTGGACTGTCTTGTTATGTAATTCAAAATACAGTGGTCCCTTGGCTTACGCAGGGGATCCGTTCTGGACCCTCCCCCCCCCCGATGTAAGCAAAATAATGCATAAGCTTGAGTCCAATTCGATTGAATGGGGCTCGTGTTCGCAGCGCAGGAGAGCGTGTGTGCTATGGCGCACACGCCATTCATTCTCCTGTTATGCGGCTTCCATGTAAGCAGGAAGTCGCGTATGGGGCGCCCGCCTATAGCGCAGGTGCACTATAGTATTCTTAGAACAATTTGACATACACTGCATATGACTAATGCAAGTTCCACTGATTTCAATGAGTCTACTATAAACATATCTATGCCTGGATCCAACCCTAAGTAGGATAAGGCGAGAAAATCTGGCACCAGTAGAAGGTGAGAAAATCTACAGGCAGCTGACTCTCAGCAAATGCAAATGGAGTCCTATCAAATTGGTTCTAAAACTGAAACTAGGTAACCAGTGGAAGTGGCATCCTGTACTACGATAGCAATATACTCATGTATACGTCTAGAAATTTTAGTCAAAAAATTGACCACAAAAACCTGTGTTCACTTATCCACAGGTCAATGTAAGTACTGTACTTTAACATTTATTTTAAACAAGAACTATACCCTGGTGAAAGGCAAGAGCATAATCTGTCCTGGAAACACGGATCCACACTATTCTCTCATCCATCCAGCCCTTAGTCTGAGCACAAACAATGTCTGCTGGAATTTTGTATGTTGTTTGACATCGTTTTCCATTGCTTCATCCTTTATATCCTTTGTTACACACCTCTATGTCTTACTCTTGACTTATACATGGGTCATACCAAAATCCCTAATTGTGGCACCAAAACCTTCCCTCGATTTATACATAAGGTCGACTTATAGTCAAGTATGTACAGTATTTACCCTTGTACATGCATATTTTGACTCATGCTATATGCTGTAAAATAAAAACATCCCATCAAGCCTTCAAGAAAAAAATAGTTATATTTTCAGAAGGGTGGGCATTCATCCTGGATAGTTATATGAGCCTGGGCAAACGACTAAAAACGAGAATCATCTGGTTTGCCTTTTGAATGTTCTGTCCTTATGCTAAATAATACTGAAACACAATAGAACACCTTAAAAGAAGATTTAGATATTTCTTTTGACTTTAAGAACACCACCCAAAAAACCTGGCCATATAGAATAAAATGTTTATAGCCTAAACTAAGGAGATTAGCACACTGGCTTTCATTCCCGTGCTACGCGTGGTTTGTAAACTCACAGGGATGAATTGTACTGCACAGCTCCGTCCCTGGGCAGTACTCATCCTGTACCTGAACCGGGCTTGTTCCAGACATTTTAGAGAACAGGAAAATCTCATTCTTTAAAAGGTTCAGGAGAAGCCCAGGTTGGGTGTGGGATCACAGAGCTACGCGATATAATCCGCTCCTGTGAGTTTACAACCTGCACTAAGCACAGGAATAAAAGATGGTGCACTAATCTCCTGAATTGCTAGTTCCAACTAGAATAGGCCCACTGAATCAAAGGGGAGATTTAAATTCCACTGATTCAGTGGTAAATTGGGACTAGCAATTCCATTTTGGTCTATGCATTCATAAATATTTGAAAGGATGTCATATTGAGGAGGGAACAACCTTGTTCTCTGCTGCTCCAGAGAACAGGACCTGGAACAATGGATGCAAGCTACAGGAAAAGAGATTCCACCTCAACATTAGGAAGAACTTCCTGACAGCAAGGGCTGTTCGACAGTGGAACAAACTCCCTCGGAATGCAGTGGAGTCTCCTTCCTTGGAGGTCTTTAAGCAGAGGCTAGATGGCCATCTGTCGGGAATGCTTTGATTTGGATTTCCTGCATGGCAGGGGGTTGGACTGGATGGCCCTTGCGGTCTCTTCCAACTCTATGATTCTATGATTCTATGAATTGTACATTAAAAGGCCAGTTTTAAAAACTGCAAAAATGTCAATGAAAGACAGATATCTACACAGGCAGATTAAATTAAGTGCTTAGCAGATCAAAAACATTATAACTACCTTCCCAAAACATGCTAAAGAAGGAACGTCCACAAACTTAGTACAGTATAACTGAAAATGGCATATTTATGATGTAGCCAACAAATGTAGTTTGGCAGGGAAATACAGTACAGAGCCTCTGAGGATGGCTGCAATAGACACATAGGTTCAAATGCCTCATTGGGCTTTCTGAAGTCACAACAGGGCTGACCTCAGGTTTGTTTGTTTTTTGACTAAAGCTTAGCTTTTCAAAAGCAAAACTGTGCTTCTTCACCTCTATTACTAAAACCAGCTGTTTTAAATGAAACAGTGCAGCACGATCTGGTAGAAAGAAGACAAAAATCTCTAAAAAAACTTACTTTATGTTATACTGTCCTGCTTGCAGCGTACATCTATCAGGAAGTTGAGAAAGCCTCTTTGCAAGAGTTTTGAAGTATTTTCTGCACTCTTGCACACCAGCACTTTGCTCATAATCAGTAGAAGCAGACAGAGGGAGTCCATCTCTCACACGGACTACTGAGGCAGACAAGATCATAGACATTGCCAGCAGAGACAAAGGAAGCCTAAAACAGAAGAGATGCAGAGTGATGTTTACCCTTCTTGTCATTCTTTACATGTGGAGATTCCATTATAAGATATCATGTAAACAACCCCACCATATATATATCGTAAAAATAACCAAAAAGCATTAAAAACCAACAGGCACTGCCCAAATCACACAGTATAACCTATATGCTATCCCCTCCTAAATTCTTAAAACTGATCTTCCATCTCCTTCTGACTACTTATCATTTATCCTTAAAAGTCACCTGGGCTGTTCAACTCTTTATCTTGCCAAACTTACTTCTTGTTATAGTGTTACCCAATTAGCACAGCGTTGGGCCTTTTAAGATGCATGTGTCATTTAAACAGCACAAATCCAAAGTGGCCCTTTAGCTGTGCTAAAGCTGCAGTCCAGTCTTTAGGACTGGAGTGTGGCTTTGGTGCGGCTTTTGGCCTCTTAGGACACATGTTTCATTTAAACAGCACACTTCCAAAGTGACCCGAAGCAGCTTTATTTTGGACTGTCTGTTTGGGCCCTCTGTCAACCTGCCCAACCAATCTGTTCTAAAGTTTTAACTGTTTCTAAATGGCTTTGTCATTGAATTCTATTTTGTACGACTAGTTTTATTCATGATATAATTTTATTCTGGACATTGATCAGCTTCTACAGCTAGAAAAAAAGCAAATACAAAACGAACAGGTATAAATTATAAGCCTAGCAAAGTTTCAACACAATGAACATACAATGACAAAAACATAAGTGTTTTCCTAAGAAGCCTAGCTTCTTAGTGAGAAATATCTTCATCCTGCTCTTGTATACAGCTCTGAGATCTGCAGAGCTGAAGGAGGATTAAATGATTTTAAAATAAAAAATAGAGTAGTTCCATAGGAGCAAAAGCTACATACTTCTTAAACCAACAAATGCAATGAGTAACTGTTGTTGCTGTTGTTGTGTGCCTTCAAGACATTTCTGACTTATGGCACCTCTTCATGGGGTTTTCTTGGCAAGATCTGTACAGAGGAGGTTTGCCACTGCCTTCCCCTGAGGCTGAGAGTGTGTGATTTACCTAAGACCACTCAGAGGGGGCAAAGCTGAGAACTGAACCCTGGTCTCCAGAGCCATCTCTTTTTCACTGTGCCTTACAGTGAAAAATCTTCTGTTTTTAACTGAACTGTCCTTTAATTTTGTTTTAAACTTTTGTACAGTGCGCCCGCATCATACATGGGCACACTATACATGGCTTCCAGCTTATGCGGAAGCCATGCTGCAATGAAATTAATGGTGCGTATACCACCTCGAGTCACGAGCATGCACAGATTTCCCCTCACATGGGGAAATCCGGACTAAATCCATGCATAAGGGGAGGAGCCACTGCACTTCACAATAATGTATGTGATTTCCAATTTACCAGTTCTGGAACTACAGTGGACTGAGAACTTGACTGGTATTTGGAGTAGGGTTAGTCAACCTTTTATAATTTATGGGATACATATAACCGATGTATTGTGGTAATCTGTTGGGAGCTGTATGCTGGCCATGGACAAGACTGAAGCCAATAGTAGGCAGGCTCACCCAGGTGCTCCTCTCTTTTCCTTGTCCTTTTTCCCTCTCCTTACCTAATGGGCTGCTGGGGAAATGACAGATTGCTCTCGTAGAGATCATCTGCAGATGGGTTTTGGACGAAGATCAAGAGCTGCTGGTGGTCCACCTTTTGATTCAGAGAACTAGTGGAGAAGGGAGAGAGGAGATCTATTGAATCTAATGATTTATTTAACAAGCATAACTTTTGTATTCTGTTCTTGCACCATGCAAAATACGTACATTGCATCTTTGAAAGAGATATTAGCATGATACCTTGTAGAGTTGGGGATGATTCAGGAGAAAAAAAATCTTCCCCTACTTATGCATCCCATGTATGTTGGCTTATCCCCTAGCTAGGCATGATCAGAGCTGTAGTCCCACAGTATGAAGAGCATTATGATATATATACTAAGCCTGCCAACCCAAGCATCTTCCTCTTTGTCTGCACAAGTCTTAATATTTACATTAAAGATTTAAAAATACTACAGACAAGGAGGCTGATGTTTAAATCATGCAAAAAGACAGTGTAATATGAGACTCCAACACTAGAATGAGATGAGTCTAGTTGATGCTGATGGGTTGAAAGAGCTAACTGCACATATGCCAGTTTAAGTGACCTGTGGTGCACAGGTCCAATATGTGTTCCAACAGTTCACTTACTAACTGTATATACCAGTAATAATATTCCAAAATTTAAAAAAACCAGTCTTAATACTAATCTGCATAGAAGTGTCTCTATGATAGTGCAAAAGATTTTTCCTCGCTCTGCATTCCATTAATTAATATTAATGCTTTATCATCACTAATATTTCATGAAAGGGAAAAGTATAATCCTGGCAGCCCTCTTGCATAATGTAATTTCTATTGCTTTTAAATCCTTCTCCTGCACACACACACACACACACACACACAGAGAGAGAGAGAGAGAGAGAGAGAGAGAGAGAGAGAGTCAAAGTCAAATCATTTTTGTCATGAGGTTTCTATATTCTAGACTCAAGGAAGTAGAAGACAAATACTGTATCTGGGAACTAAAGGTAGTTAGAGCTCCACAGGACTAGATCTATTTTACAAAATCTTTCCTAAATCCTGGATAAACAGCATTCATTTCTTCTGAACTCCTATTTATGCAAAGGCAAATTAGTCACTCTTCCAAAAGATAAGCTTCCCTAAAACCTGCAAGCTGTTTTCCATGCATTAAAAGATGACAGCAGCACAAAGCTGCATTCAGCCATACTCCCATCTCATATCATTATGGGCTTTTATGAAACAGTGTTCCTACTACGTTGCATGATACAGAACATGCTTGTGAACTGAACTTGCCTACTCTGATATGGATATAATTTAAGAAGATTACCCTGTTATCTTAATCCTAACTTCCTGCACATTTAAAGATACACTGTAATGCAGACCAATGATATATACATATACACAGAGAGAGAGAGAGAGAGAGAGAGAGAGTTGGCCCTCCATTTTCATGGGCGATCCGTTCCAAAACTCACCCACCCACCCACCCCTTGGAGGCCTGTGTATATTCAAGCCGCATAGGCTTGAATGGGGTGTGTGCCCATGCACATGCCTGTTTGTGCATCCCACAAGCACGTCCCATTAAAAATAGCAGAGGTCACCACTCCGTAGATTTCCAAGGTCGTGGATCTGAGATCCGTAAGTTAGGAGGGGCAACTGTATATACATACATCAACACTCCCCTTTGTTTTTGTTTTTTTAATAAAGTTTTTTACTGAGTGTTAAAACAAATTGGTTTACATAATACTACAAAAATAAATATGCAACATTAGTGTACTTTGTTGTGCTTCCTTGATTACTGAGTTCCTCCTATATAATCTAAGTTTAATCTACTGAACTCTTATCCTTGTTAAATATACCGTTAAATTCATTAAGTTATCTACAACACTTTTATGCCAAATTGTTAATAAGATTTAACATTTTCCTGAATATATTATACTTTACATTTATTATCTATATTGTTAATTTCAGACTAAAATAAAATTTGTTTTTAATGGGGAAGGCAGTCCCACTGAAGGGAGCAAGGAACACCTTTGCAGCCATCAGAACTCTATGTCAGCTCTGAACCTTCACCTGCCAAGGGCTCAACAGCTGTAAATACTGGGATTGTTTTTCTATTACATCTACTGATTTGTCCTGGATTAAAGCTGTTAGAATGTCCATCATTTCTAACCATTCTTTAATACTGTACTTGGGATTTCATTTTTCTTCCAATATTTTGCATACACAATTCTTGCTGTTGTCACCATATATAACAGTATTCTTCCAAATCTTTTTTCCACTTTTCTATTAATTTCACATGTCACACTTAGCAACAACAACACAAAAAAACCCCACATGTGTTTAATACTATGTTAAACAGTAGCATTTATCAAGAATTTAAAAAACTTTTTATCATCATTGTTATTCAGCTGCATTTAGCCTGAATCTGCTGTAGCTTTCATGTTGGGAGGAAGGTCAGTTTTTTGGAGGGAGGGAATGAAATTAACTTGCACCTTGCAAATAGCAGGTCTTGGAAAGTATTTAACCTTTGCCTTTCATGCCTTTTGTCCTGACAAAAATCAATCCTCCACAGCTGTGCTGGAAAGAAAATTCCCAAAACTATCTAAGAGACCTCACTCTCAATAGACTATGATCTTCTCAATACAGTAGAAATAAAGAGTCTTGGAAGTACAGTTTTAAACTGTTCCTTGATATCTACTGTTCAGTGACTACTGGCATTTTTATAATGCTCACATCACTGGAACAGTTAACAACATGTCTGCTTACATCAAACACAAACAGGAAAGATTTTGAGAAGCATGGTTAATTGGTAAGGAGCAAGGATGAGGTAAAAGTAAAGGTAATCCCTTGACATGAATATCCAGTCATAACCAACCGCCCCCATGGTGTTCACCTCTGCTACTAAGCCAGAGAGCCAGTAATGTCCATGTACTACTCCTACTACTGCACCGAATACTGTTACCTTCCCACCAAAGTAGTACCTATTTATCTACTTGCATTTGCATGCGTTCGAACTGCTAGGCTGGCAGAAGCTGGGACTAGCGATGGGAGCTCACCCCATCATGCAGCACTCAGACCTCAAACTGCCAACCTTCTGATCTTCCAATCATCAGAATTGGCATCTTAACAATTAGCCACCATATCCCAAACAAGGATGAACTACATGTGGTTGTATTAGGTGACTCCCTGTTGCACAGAACAAAAGAAGTGGTGTATGGGCCTGATAATATGTGTTTGGAAGCATGCCGTCTCCCAGGGGCAAAGATTCATGATGTAACAGGGAAGCTAGCAAGATTCATCAAGTTCACTGACCATCTTTTTCTTCTGATCCATGTTGGAACAAATGATACTGCAAGATGTAGCCTTTAACATATTATAAGAGATTATGAGGCTCTAAGGAGGAAGCTGAAGAACCTTGAGGGTCTGACTATTATTTCATCACTACTTCTTGTTGAAGGAAGTAGCCCTGGAAGAGGAAAAAGAATACTAAGGCCTGTTACAGACTGCCAAAATAAAGCTGCTTCGGGTCTCTTTGGAGGTATGCTGTTTAAATGATGCATGCATCCTAAGAATCCGGAAGCTGCACCAAAGCTGCACTCCAGTGCTTAGGAATGGAGTGTGGCTTTGGCGCGACCTCCGGACTCTTAGGACCCATGCATCATTTAAATAGCATACCTCCAAAGAGACCCGAAGCAGCTTTATTTTGGCAGTCTGTAACAGGCCTCAAAGTGAACAACTAGCTCAGCAGATGGTACCATCAAGAAAGAATTGGCTTTTTGGACCATGGACCATTTTTTCCTGAAGAATTATTTTTGGCAAAAGATGGGTTGCACCTCAAAACAGTTAGAAATAATTATTCTCTAGGCATCTTGCAAATCTGATCAGGAGGGCTTTAAACTGAGTTACATGGGTGAGGGAGACAGCATTCCAAAGGGCAGGGGGACACCAAGTACTGGTGACAATATTCTCAGTGTTACACGAAGTGCTCTAATTGGTGAAAGTAGAATAAATCATGTAATAAGAAGACTAAAGTCCAGAATAGGTGATGAGCCAGTAAAGGAATGCCTAGCTTTTCTAAATGAATTTGGATCTCCAGGGCTGGAAAATCTAAACCAGAAGCACTAAAGGAAGTTGCAGATGTTATCTTAGAGCCACTGTCGATAATTTTTGAGAATTCTGAAAGATGACAAGAGAGGTCCCAGCCGATTGGAAGAGGGCAAATACAGTGGTCCCTTGGTATTCGCTGGGGTTTGGTTCCAGGAACCCCCCCCCCTCCCCGTGAATATCAAAATCTGTGAATGCTCAAGTCCCATTGAATCCAATGGCATCGTAAGATGGTGTCCCTTCTATAAAATTGCAAAATCAAGGCTTGCCATTTGGAAAATTATACATTTTTAAGATATTTTCAAACTATGGATGCTTGAATCCATCAATAAAAAATCCATGGATATGGAGGACTGACTGTATTATCTCCATCTTTTTTTAAGGGCAAAAAATAAAATAAAAAGAGGACCCAAGCAACTACTAACCATCAGTTTCACGTCAATACCAGGAAAGGTTCTCTAATAGATCATTAAACAGTTTGTGTGAACTAGTCTGTGTGCACTTAGAAAGAAAAACTGTTATTGCTAAGAGGCAGAGCCAGATTGCGTTTCTCAAAAGCAAGTCATGCTAAATTAATCTTAATTCTTTTTAAAGAAGAGTTACAAGCTTCTTCCAACTCTATGATTCTGTGGATTCAAATTACAATAAAAAGAGATTCCACATAAACATTACAAAGAACTTTTTTTTACTGTAAGAGCTGTTCAACAGTGAAATAGATTGCTTTGGAGGGAGGCCGACTCTCCATCTTTGAAGGTTTTTAAACAGAAGTTGGATGGGCATCTTTCAGGAATACATACTTTAGTTGTGTATTCTGTATTCGTTGTGTATTCTGTTGGACTGGATGGTCCTTGTTGTCCCTTCCATCTCTAAGACTCTATCATTCTTCTGATAGTAAAGCCCTATTTGGGTTTCTGTTACCCACCTTAAGCAAACAGCAGACCTCACTGTCACCATTTATACACATGTGGAATGCAATGATCTGGAGAGGACAGCCTCTTGTAACCTTGGAGGTTCTCTACATTATTGTGGCCCCTTAAAAATCAGTGTCAGACCACTGCTCTTCACAAATTAAGGGTGCCAATTGAGGAGTGGGACTATTGTATTTCCATTCCTCTATGTTATATAAACTGGCTAATAGAACTCTAGATAGGAATATATTTACCTGTAACTGAAAGGCACTAATGTGTTTTGTAGTACCTGAGTGAGTGTCAGAAAGAAAGCAGCAAAAACGATAATCAGTCACATTGCTTCCACTGGAATGCAACAAGGCTACAATCCTATAAACACTTTACTGAAAGTAAGGCCCCAACGACTTCAGCGAGGCTGAATTCCAAACAGAAATGTATAAGATAATACAGCTAATCAACAACCTGAGCAGCAAACACCAATTTTGTGAAAGTCAACAGAAGAAACTTTGATACAACAAAATTACAATGATCTGTGTAAAAAGTAGAATTCAAAAATAGGGCCATGTTAGTCTGTAGAAGAACATGAATGGTGTTAAAAAGGTTATTACATCTATGTATTTCTAAGAGTTAGTAGTTTTTACACAGTATATAGAGAGACCTTGTAGCACCTTGGAGACTAACTTAAAGAAAGAAGTTGGAAACGAGCTGTCATAGACTTCATTCTCCTTCCTCAGATGCATTTGGTAGAGTGGGAACCAGGGACAGAACATTAGTGTGTGAGAATGTCAGTTCAAATTCAAAATCCTTTGTGTATGAAAATGAAGTGGCAAGTCCAGTTTCTACGAAAGCTCATGCTGCCAACTTTTTTCTTTCACTTAGTCTCAAAGGTGCTACAAGACCTCTCTACATACTGTGTAAAAACTACTAACTCTTAAAAATACATAGATGTAATAACCTTTTTAACACCATATTCTTCTACAATGTATAAAATGTATAAAATACCAGTTGAGACTTCTTTCCACTGCATAATTCTGCTTTTTAAATTTTACCTAAAGGGAACAATGATATCAGATATAACTGTTGTGAGAAATCAAGAAGAGTATCACATGGAAGAATTGACAGCAAAGAGGAAGAAGTTGTAAGCTCTTTAAAAGCTACAAATGTAAAATCTGATAAAGCAGCAGTGGTCTCCCATATACCAATCCAGGCCCAACAGTTACTTCTTCCAGGTGATCAATTCAGGAATACAGATACTAGTGGAATGACTGGGGGGGGGGGCGGGGGCGCAATCCACACTGAGAAAATAACCTGGTCTGGCAGCACTTTAACTGCCCTGGCTCAGGCTATGGAGTTCTGGGAGTTGAGTTTGTTAACAAACTCAGCTCCAGAATTCCATAGCCTTGAGCCAGGGCAGTTAAGTGGCTGCCAGACCAGGTTATTTTCTCCAGTGTGGATGCAGCCTCAGAGGGTCACCTGGAACTTGTGTTGTGCTCTTTTCAGCACCACTAATAACTTCTTATATTTCTGACTTTAATCTATTATGTTTTTCAGTTCTTTTCACTGCTGACACTCTTGATTTAGTTTCACTTTGTTTTATTCTGTACTTGCTTAATTTGGGAGCTCATGTTATGTTTAATTCACATTTTTCTGACTTAATTCTATTTTAGGGGTAGTGAATGCTTGCCCCTGTGAGCCCTTGAATTACAGCTCCCATAATTCACCACTGGCTAGCTAAGAGCATTGGCTACGACAACCAGATGAAGGTCACACAGCCATCATGCACTGTAATCGCCCAGAGGATCCTGCTGCTGGTGTGTATTCGCATAATAATGTTTTTTTAAAATACAGTATTACAAACATCACTAAGCAGCCACATACACTGCAATAGCCAAAGCAACTGCCCCGAGATCTCAAAGGCACATCCAAGAGCAACCTCAAACTGGAGACTGTCCAAGGCATGTGTTCATCCTTTTGTCTTTTATTTATTCTCCCATAAGCTGACACATCCATCCTCTCCCGTGTGCCCTTTCTGGAAAGGTGGGGAGGAGAGATTAAATTAAATGTAATAACCTGGTCCAAAACACACTGCAGAAATAATCCAGTTTGAGACCTGCTTTCACTGCCCAGAACTCAATGTAGGGAATTCGGGGAACTGTAGTTCTGCGGACATTAGCCTTCTCTGCATGAGAGCTCTGGGGCCACAATAACCTACAATTCAAAGGATCCCTAGTACTGAGCCAAGGCATGTAAAGGGTCTAAACGGGTTATTTCTGCCAGTGTGTTTTGGACCATGGTTCCCCCTCACAAGGTTTTCATTTAGAAACACCACCCTTGGACACAGTCCTGAAATACTCCAGATACATCTGTTTCTAAAGCCCACAATCCAAGAATACTTTTCCAAATCCTCCCAACAGATCTTGCCAAATATCCTAGGGGGAAAGGTGGTCCTCTCTCCCACACATACTCCTGCATGTGTCTGGCATCATCATATTTGTTCCCCTCTCTTTCGGTTTGCCCTGGTGGTAATTCCTGTGCATTCATTCCTCCATGACTGCAGCATTCAGGAGGTTAACATGAGCGCTATAAATAACAGAGGAGGAGAGGGAGGAGGAAACTTCCTCAGCTGAACTTCCATTTGTCAATGAGTTTTGAAACACAGAGAGGGTGCACAGCTAAGTCCCAATAACTCTGGGCTTCCAAGCAGAATCAAAGATTCCATAGCCTTGAGCCAGGGCAGTTAAAGTGGTGCCAGACCAGGTTTTATTTTCTCCAGTGTGGATCCCCAAACTCTGGAACGACCTCCGGATGAGATCCGTCAGATAACATCATTAGACGCTTAAAAAAGTGGTCAAGACGGATCCTTCCGGCAGGCCGTTCCAGTTAACATCCCGCCCGGCCCAGGTTTCCCTGATTCCCTCATTCCTCCCGTGGCCCCATCTTAGAGATGGTGAGGATACAACAGAGAGATATCAGGGTTTTTAGTTTTAACTGCTGTGTTTTTATCTTGATATGTGTTTTTAATATGTATACTACTTAATACGTTAAGGGGGGGAGGGATAAAGTTTTTTAATTGTCTATTTTTAATTTACTGTTGTTAACCGCCCGATTGGTTTGCCAGAGGGCGGTATACAAATATATTATTATTATATTAAAGATACAGCCATGCTAGTCTGTAGACTCAGTATGTAAAGAGATATTGTACACCTCTGACTAACTGAAAGAAAGAAGTCGGCGCCATCAGCTTTCTTAAAGCATCTGAGGAAGTAGGCTTAAGTCTGTGAAGCTCAAGCTGCCACCTGTTGTTCTTTCAGTCAGCCTCAGAAGGAGCTGCAAGTCTGTCCACTCTGGCCATCCAGCTGATTTGGACGCTCAGCTCCCAGAATCCCAGACCATTGGCCAAGATGGCTGACAGCTTGCTGGGAGCTGAAGCCCAAACACCTGGAAGACAAGTGTTTGGGAGTCACTGATCTACACGGTAGACTAGTGGCAGAGTGACCACACTTTAAGTGAAGTAGCTCCATCTATGGACTCTGGGATTTGTAGTTCCACAAGAACTTTGGCTTTGCTGCCTCACCAAACCACAAATCTCAGCCTTCGTAAGATGGAGCCATGGCAGTTTAAAGGAGTGTCAAAACTGCATTGTTGCTGCAGTGTAGATGCACCACACTGAAACAGAGTGAGGTAGTGGGCTGAGTGTTGGACTCTGGAAACCAGGGTTCAAATCCCAGCTCAGCCATGGCAAGCCACTGGTGCAAGTCACACTCTCTCAGCCTCAGAGGCGGCAAGGAAGCCTTGCCAAGGAAAAGGCCGGGGCCAGAGTCGCCATTGTGTCAGGAATGGCAGGAGAGCACCAGGGCACCCAGGCAGCCCCTTGTCTCCTCTCCCCTTGATGGGCCCAAGTGGGGCCACCTTCCAGCCAGCCAGGGGGCGCCCCTCTGAGATGCGTGGGGGCCCACATGGAGCCTAAGGAGGAGACAGAACCCCGCCTCTTCCAGGGAGGCGCCCCTGGGCCTAGAAGGGCCCGCGCTTCCAGGCGCCGCTGGCTCCGTTGCCAGGCAACCAGGAGGGACCAGGGGGAGGGCACTCACCTTCATTACATCGACGTGCTGCTGCTGTGCTGCTGCTGCTGCATCAGTTTCCCAGGCCCGCGGTTCGAAGTCCTTGCTCGCGCATGCGCACGCGCGGCTCTCTGTTCTAGGGCCCCCTGACACGTCGGGAGAAGGCGCGCGGCTAGAAGACAGGAGACACAGAGTGTCACGTGGCGCATGCGTCGCTTCCGCCCGCTGCCGCTCTCTACCAGGCTGGTTAATTAACAGCGAGGAGCGCCCTGTTGTCCAACTGGGGCGCTGCGCTGGGCGCTTCGAGCCACCATTATTCTTCCTGAGCCTAAATCTATGGTCCTCCCCGAACTGTGCTCTTTTTAAGGGGTTTTTGGGAACTTCAGCTCCCACAATCCCAGGCTCATTGGCCAACGTGGCTGAGCTTCTGGGAAATGAAGTCCAAAAAAAATCTCTTAAAGGGCACACTTTGTGGACCACTGCTGTAGAGCATGGTGGCAGCTGGTGGGCCCTCCGGACACCAGTACACACAGCATCCTATCGTAGATATTGCCAGTGCTGGAAGTTGAACTCCAAGAACATATCGAGGGCCACACAGTTTGCCACACATTGTGGAAAGTCCCATTGAAAGTAGTAGGAGTTATTTCTTGAAGGAAACGTTGGGGTTTTTAAGGTGGTGGGTGTTTGTGTTTTGGGTTTGTGTGGGGTTAGGTTTTTGGTTTTGTTTTTGGTTGTTGTGGTGTTTTAGTTGGTTTTGTTTTTGGTTTGTTTTTGTTTTTTGGGGTTTTGGTTTTTGGGTTTGTGGGGTGTTTTGTTTTTGTTGTGTGGGTGGTTGGGTTTTGGTTGTTGTTTTTTTTTTGTGTCTTTGGGTGTTGTGTTTAGGGGGTGGTTCGGTGGTTTTGGTGTTGTGTTTTGGGTTGTCTGTTTTTGTGGATTTTTATGTTGTGTTGGGGGTGTGTTTTTGTGTTGGGGTATTTGGGGTTCTGTGTTTTCGGGGTTTGTTTTTGGGCTTTTCTGGTTTGTGTTGTGGTGGGTTTGTTGTGGTTGTTTTTTTGTTAGGTGTTTGGGTTCGGGTTTGGTTTGTTGTGTGTGGGTTTGCGGTGTGGGTTTATTGTAGCGGGGTGGTGTTTGTGTTGGGTTGTTTTTTGTTTTGGCTTGTGGTATGGGGTTGGTGGGTTGGTTGTATTGTTGGGGGTTGGTTGGTTTTGGGCGGGTGTCATATGTGGTTGCTGTTGGTGTGTGGCTGGTTGGTTTGGTGGTTGGTATGATAGTGTGAGTGAGGTTGGTGGTATGTTTGGGTGTGGTTTGTTTGTCGTTGGTTTTGTTTGTTCTGCTTTTTGGGGGGTTTCTGGTTTTGGGTGTGTTGTCATGGTGTTTTTTTTGTTGTGTTTTTGGTTGGGGGTGGGTTTTTTTGGTCGTTTTTTTGTTTTTTTGTGTTTTGTGGTTTTGGGTGGTGTGGGTTGTGTCTTGGTTGGGTTTGTTTTTGGGTTTGGTTGGTTGGGTGTGGTTTGTATTGTTTGTGGGTGTTTTTGTTTTTTTTTGGGTGTGTGTTGTTCTTGGGTCGTGGTGTGTTTTGGGTGTTTTTGTTGGTTTTGGGTGTGTGGTTGGTGTTGGGTTTTTGTACTGGTTGTTGTTTTGTTGTTTTGGGTTTGGGTTTTGGCGTTGGGTTTTTGGGTTTTTGTTTGGGTGTGTGTCGTTTAAGTTCCGTGTGGTGGTTGTCTGTTTCTTTGTTTTTTATGTGTTTGTTGTTTTTTTGTTGGGGTGTTGTATGATGTTCGTAGTTTGGTGTTTTCGGTTTTTTGTTGGGTTAGGTGTTTTGGTCTGGGTTTTTTTTTTATTTTGTGTTCTTTTTTTGTTTGGGTGTTGCTGTCTTTGTTATACTGATTTGTGTTTGGTGTTTGTTTTTTGTTGTCTGGTTTTTGGTGTTGTTGTGTTGTCTTGGTTTTTTTTGGGTTTGGCTGGTGTTCAGTTATTTGGTGTTTTTTTTGTTGTTGTTGTGTGGTTGGTCTTTTTTTGTTTTTGTTGTTTTTGGGTTTTTTTTTGTGTATTGTTTCGTTTTTTATGGGTTTTTAGTTTGTTATGGTGTTGGGGTTGTGGGTTGGGTTTGTTTGTTTTTGTTCATGGTTTAGTGGGTTATTTTGTGGTGTGTGTGTTGTTTTGTTATGGTTGTTATTTATTTGTTTGGGTTTTTGTTTTGGGGGTGTTTTTTTTGTTTGGTTTGGTTTTGTTGAGTGTTTGTTTAGTGTGTTTGTTTTATGGGTTTGGTTTTTTCCGGGGTTTTTTTGTTTTTTTGTGTGGGTGGTGTTAGTGGTTTTTTGTGGGTTGGGGTTGTAGTTTGTGTGAGTTGTGTTTTGGTGTGGTTCCGGTTTGTGTTTTTTAGTTGTGCTTGTTGTTGTGTTTTGGTTGTTGGGCGGTTTTTTGTGGTTGTGGGGTTGACGTTTTTTGTGGGGGTGTTTTGTGGTTGTGTGTTTTACGGTGTTGTTGGTTTTTGTGTTTGGGGTGGTTGTTTTGTTGTATTTGTTGTGTGTTGTTGGTTTGGTTGTAGTGGTGTGTGTTTTTATGGTTGTGGGTCTGCGTTTTGTGGTTGGTGGTTGTTGTCTTTTTGTTTGTGTTGTTTTTGGATTGGGTTTTGGTTTTATGCTTTTTTTTTTTCTCTTTTTTTGTGTAGGGTTTTTTGTGTTTTTTGATTCTATGGGGGTTGTGTTTTTTGTTGGTTTGGTAGGGTGTTTCTTTTTTGTTTGGTTGTTAATGGTGGGTGGAGGTGTTTTCGGTTCTTGGGTTGGGTTTAGTTGTTTGGGTTGGTGGTGTGTTTGGGTTTGTTTGTTGTATTTTGGCTTTGTGTTTGTTTTTCCTTTTTTTTGTATATTAGTGTTTTTTTGCTTTCGTGGGTTTTGTGGGGTGGGTTTTGCTGGTTTTTGTTGTGGGTTTTTTGGATGTTGGTTTTGGTGCGTGTGGTGGCTGGCTTTTGTGTTGTTGTATCGTCGTTGTGTGTGTTGGGGTTTTGGTTTGTTATTTTGCTGGTATGGTTTTTTGTTTCTGGTGTTGGGGGGTGGATGTTGGGTGTTTGTTAAGTGTGGTTGTGTTTTTAGTGGGGTGGGGTTTGTATGTGTCTTTTTTCTTTTTTTGTGGTAGTTTGGCTTGTTGGTTCGTGGGTTTGGGGGTGGGGGTGTTTCTGGGGTTTTGGTTGTTGTTTTGTTTGTTTGTAGTGTTTCTGGTTTTTGTTGTTGTTGGTCTGTTGTTTATTGGTTGGTGGTTGTGGGTGTTTACCGTTGGTTAGTTGTTTTTGTTTTGTGTGTTTGGTGTTTTGGGTGTCTTTGTGGTGTTGGGTTTGGTTATGGTGTTATGTGTGTGGTGGTTTGTTTTGTTTTGGTGGTGTGCGTTTGTATTTTTTTGTGTTGTGGTATGACGTTGTTGTGGTTGGTTGTTTTTTTGGTGCGTTTTTCGGGTTTAGGGTCGTGTTTTGGTGTGGTGTAGGGTGTTGTTTGTCGTTGTAGGTGGGGTGTTTGTTGGGTGTGGTGTGTGTGTTGTTATTGTATTGGTTATGTTGTTGTTTTGGTTTGTTTGGGTGGTTTTTGTGGGGGTGTTTTGTTGTGGTTGGGTTTTTTTGGTTTGTTTTTTTGTTCGGGGTTTTTGGATTGATTATGTGGCGTGTTGGGTTTGTCTTGGGGTGTTGTTTGGGTTTGTGTGGGTTTTTAGTGTGGTGTTATGTTTTGTGGGGTTCTTGTTCGTGGTTGTTTGGTTTGGGGTGGTCTTTTGTTTGTTTGGTTTTCTGTTTTCTTTTGGTGTTGGTGTTTTTGTGTATTGTGGTGGTAGGGTTGTGGGTTTTGATGTAGATGTGTGTTATTGTTTTCGTGTTGGCTGTTTTTGTGTGTGGGTTGGGGTTGAATTTTTTCGGTGTTATTGAGCGTTTTTTTGTTTTTTTGTTTTTGTTTTGTATGTTGGGTTTGTTGGGTGTCCGGTTTGGGTTTTAGTTGTTTTTGGGGGTTGGGTTGTGTTTTTGGTTTTGGTGTATTGTCGTTCATTGTTGCTGTTGTTTTTGTTTGGATTGTGGGTCATATGGTGTTGGGGGATTTGGGGTTGTTGTGGGTTTGTTTTTGGAGGAATAAAGTGTGGGGGGTTTTCAGGGTATGAGGGCCATGTTCTAGAAGACTTATTCCTGATGTCTCACCAGCATCTGTGGCATCTGGCATCTTCCGAGAAACTGATAGAAGGACTGGTTGTTGTTGTTGTTGCTGAGTGTTCAAGTCATTTCTGACTTGATGGTGACTGTATCTTGGGGTTTTCTTGGCAAGATTTGTTCACAGGAGGCTTGCTCTGCATACATGCCTTGCTTCCCAGCCCCCAGCCCCCCACCCCATAACTTTGTGTCATGTGTCCCAGTGTCACAAAATCCACAAGGGATTAGAAGATTTGCATAGATCAATAATGAAGTAATAATGATATAATATTATATCCCGCTCTTCCTTTTTGAGGATCGAAGCAGGTAACAACCAAGTGCAATACAGTATGTAATCAAGTAAAAAACATTCCCATCATCCTCCTCCACCTTACCAACCCTCCCTCCTTCACATGCAATCACACGATACATATTTTAAAACCAATTAAAAACACAGAGGTAACAATATGTGGGGGGGGGCTAGCTGGATGGCGATAATTCCGTTCTACTAGGAGGTCACTCTGAGAAGGCCCGCCGGAAGAGATCCTCTTTATCGCCCTTTTAAAGGCATCGAGAGATGTAATATGGGCCATGGCAAATCTCCTCCAGCAGGCCTTCCAAATTTTTGAAGCGGCAGTTGAGAAGGTCCTCTGGGAAGTCACCACTAATCTAGTTTTCCTTGGTTGCAATAACCTCTTCCCGGGAGGACCTGAGTGTGTGTGGAAGGATTATATGGGGGGGCGTTCCCTCATTCCGGCATTAAGGTAGGGTTGCCTAACACGGGACAAAATGTAGGACATCAAAATATAGGACAGTGGATAAATTTAGCCCCAAATGTAGGCCATTCAAAAAAACTGAGGATCTTACTTTGTCCCATTATAGTACAGGCATATGGAGCAACATGGCATAGTGCAGAAAAAACCAACACACTTGTGAATCCAAAAATCAGGACTAACTAGTAGGTATACAAACTTTAGCTCCCAAATGTGGCACAGGGTTCTCAGTAGAAATCGAGACACTTAGCAATGCCACATTTGCTCATGTTGCTAGGTCCCGTATAGTGAGAGCTGGATTACGCACTAGCATTTAGGGCTTTTAGGGTAGAGCACCCTTTCGACCGGGTTGCTGTCCCTCAGAAACTGGGGGGCCGAAGCCAAAAATAAATAATTAAATAATTTAATTAAATAAATAAATCGGACAAATCTAGGAAATTTTCAAATGGAGGGAACCCATAAATTGGAGGACTATGTTTGATAGTTCACAAATGCTGGCATTCTATGACCGTTCAAGAAATCGGCAGGCAGGCCAGCGGCATGTCCGCCACAGGCGCCGGGCGCGGTCTCCGGCTGGGCCGCAGGTGTGCTACCCTGCTATAACTAGGGAAAGACTGCAGTCTGCTGTACGTCCATGGAGAAAGGAATTGGTTTAGTCAAAAACATAACAAAATGATTATGGCATTGTTCAAGATGCTTTCCCAATCTTGGGTCCAAAATACACTCAGAATAATCCAGTTTGAGACTGCTTTAACTGACTGGCTCAACTACCGTTCTCTGTCAGAGAGATCTTGGTGCCACAATAAACTACAGTTCTTGGTATTGCCTAGCACTTGAGCCAGGGCAGTTAAAGGGGTGTCAAACTGGGTATTTCTGCAGTGTTTTTGGACTTAGTCAACATTGTGATTTAAAACTGTAAGTCCTCTTACCCTAGTAAGGGTGGGAATTGTGTTTCTTCAGATGTTGCTGCACTTCACTTTCACAGATTCAATCATCCATGGTTTAAAATATTTTTAAAACATAAATTCAAAAAGCAACCTTTGGCTTGCCAGTTTATGTAAACAACATTTTACTGTGCACTGTATTTAGAGTAATTTACTAATAATAATTTGTTTATTATATAGCGCGTATTCCACAAGATCATAGCGGTGAACAGCAAGTAAGCTAATTAGCAAGTAAGCTAATTTGCCCCCAACAGACTTGACGATCCATGGCAGGGGTCGGCTCGCTCCGCCCGGGCTGAATGGCCCCAGGGCCTTTCGGCCGCCCGCCGCCGGCCGATTGCGGCTTTTCCCGGCTCCGCCACCATTTTGTTTTTACAAATGGTGGCAAAGTCTCTGTGCAACCTTCCCCAAGGTCGGCGGAGACTTCGCCGCCATTTTGAAAAACAAAATGGCGGCGGGCGGCCTAGAGGCGAAGTCTCGCCGCGACCCGAAGGTTGCGCGAGACTTTGCGAGGGCCCGCTGTGGCTGCCGGAGCCCTGAACAGGGCTCCGACGGCAGCAGGGGGCCTTGGGAGGCCTGTTGCCATCGCTGGGGCCCTCCAAGAAGGCTCCGCGGCGCAGCAGCAAGACCTCTGGGAGGCCCTTGCCATCTCTGGGACCCTCCGAGGCCCGTTGCTGTCGCTGGGCCCAGAGGGCTCCACGCGCGCAAGCAGCGACCCTCTGGAAGGCCCATTCTATCGCCGGGGCCCTCCAGAAGGCACAGCAACGCGCAAAAGGGCCTCCCAGAGGCCCGCTGCTGCTGCCGGAACCTCTTTAGAGGGCCCAGCGACGGCAAAGGGCTGGCAAAGAGGAGGAGGCCTCCAGTCGTGGCGCCCCACCGGCTTTTTTGCCGGCCTCTGACGGGCCTGGGGCCCCTTCAGGGGCTGGCAAAGGGGTGGAGGCCTCAGCGCTTGGCGGTCCCCACCGGTCTTTCCTGGCCTCTGACAGGGCCTGGGGCCCTGTCAAGGGCGGAAAGAGGAGAGGCCTGGCCCCCGGGGGGTGGAAGCTCCACCCCTGGCATTTGGCCCTGCCCCCGAGGGTGGAAGCTCACCCCCCGGCTTCGGCCACCAGTTGTCTGAGGGACAGCAACCCGGCCCCCAGTCAAAAAAGGTTGCCTACCCCTGACATGGATTACCGTATCCACGGAGGGGCCTGATAAAATAGCAGCGGATACCAAGGCCCACATATATCCAGTGCTGAGGAATGCTTGGGATTACAGTTTAACGGACACTGGAAGGCCACACAATTCTCATCCCTGTTGTTGAAACAGGGAACATTTGTCTTTAATGCACTACCAAAATCGCAATCAATATCCAAAAGATGCTACTGAAACATTGCAACAATTTAAGCCATACATTCAATAGTAATTCTTTGCTATCTCTGGAAGTCCCTGGTCCAAATATTACATTTAATGTTTGAAGTATAGCCCAAACAAACAATTGAATGGAACCGAGAACGTATATAATAAACTGTATAATTTGAGATGTTGGACTGCATTTTTAAACACTCCCTGACGTAGAAGATTAGCTGAGCAGAGATTATGCTAGGCTAGAATCTTTCCCTATGATGTTCCATGCATTTTTAAAAACTTACAAGGAGTTTGTTTTTGTTGCTATCGTGGTGAAGAGTCAAAAAAAGGCACTAGTTTATCTCCATTCTGAAATTCAGCAATTAACATTACTACTTCATTGTTTTACCACTCTGAACAGGAGCATTCAGAGTACAGTAGATTGCGGAGGAGCGCAAACTTAAAAGAAGCTGTTTAACTTGCCAAGAAGAGTGTTATGTATGTCTCACCTGTAATAAAGGCCTTGGACATGTGGGACTTTTGCTTGTTAGTAAATGCCCAAAGTAATTTTTCTTTAACATTATCTACAAATTGTGTGTATAACCTCTTTGGAAATAAACCTGGGAAGCCAGTAATTAATGGAGTGATATTTTCCCCCTTGCCATAGATAGTTGTCGCGGGGAGAACAGTTTGCCACCCATGCAGCTCACAAAGGCCAACAAACAGTCTTCAGATGCGTAACTCCCCCATCATAACTGAGCCGCACTTGATTTGAACTGACAACTTTGAAGAAGGATTCTCCATATCAATTACCCCCGTTCCCTGATGAGTCTCATGTTTATCTGAAGTTTCTGCTTTCTGAAGTGGGATGAGAGCAGTCGTCTCTCCCATTTTGTTAGGTTGCAACTAGTCTGCATCCTTCTGTCATATAAACTTTATTCCATTACTCCTTGTCTTATTTCTAGCCTTTCTTCGCCTCACAAGAGACCACAGCCGTTTAATTTATCCTCCAACCAAATTCTATTTGACCATGTAAATGAATGTATTTAATTGAAGGAGGAATGTGGGTACAGTTGAGCCCCTTGGTATGTGCTGGTATTTGGTTCCAGGATCCTATGGGTACCAAATCTGTGGGTGCTAAGTCCCATTAAATACAATGACATAGTAAAATGGTGTCCCTTATATAAAATGACAAATCAAGGTTGGTTTTTTGGGATTTATGTTTTTTGGAATATCTTCAATCTGTGAGTTCTTTGAATCGTTTGGACGCCACTTTGGACACCGTTGACGCAGCACCAGAGGTTCATCATCATGGCGCCAACCGTGTGGATCAGCAATGCCAAAAATTAGGAGAACTTCCTGACAGTAAGGGCTGTTTGACAGTGGAACAAACTCTCTTCTCGGGAGTGTAGTGGAATCTCCTTCCTTAGAGGTCTTTAACAGGGCTGGATGGCCATCTGTTGGGGATGCTTTAATTGAGATTTCCTGCATGGCAGAATGGGGTTGGGCTGGATGGCCATGTGGTCTCTTCCAAATTTATGATGTATGATTCTATGAAAATGGCACCCCCGTGGTGGGGTCACAGCGTCCACGCATGGGGACGCTGCACCATGGCTTTGCCCACAGGCTGGCACTTTTCGCTGGTCTGTACAGGGCCAAAGTCTTCTAATAGACTTCAAAACACTTCAGTTTGCTGGTATGAAACACAAAAAGTCATTCAAAAGCAAAAAGGAATCACACTGGCGCAACAGAACTTAATCAAAGCTGAGTAACAAATGAATTGATAAAAATTCTGAATTTGCAAAAGAACAGTATGTGGCACGACACTGTCTTGTGTTTTTCTAATTTAGCACCCAAAAATACATTGAAAAGAGTTACAATATTGAAAAAGGTTTTTTCATCTCTGTGAAACATCTTGCCTTTCCCTAACATTCCACTATCTGCCTACTCAGAAAAGCAGAAAAGAAGAAAAAGGAAAGAAATCGCTGAGCTCTCAACATTTTCTTCTCTCCTTCCTTATAAATCTACAATCCCTTTCCTGACAGTCACACAGCAATAAGACATTCTGATCTATTTTTTAAGGTAAAAATCCTGTGATATATTCATTGTGGATAAGCTTTTGACAGAGGCACAAAGAAAATGGGAAAACACCAATTTTTAGAAGAGCAATGCTATTTTATTATCCACTCAGAGTTCGAAAAGTACAAGCAAATGCAAAACAATTTATGCACAATTTATGCACACAAAAGGACAATTTTGTTAATGGAGATAGAGAGAAGAGAAATAGATAAAAAGATATCTTGACAGACCAAGGAATTAGGTGGCAAGCTGAAACTGAGGAAGGGAGGAAAATTGCAGAATCTAATGAATGAAGTTTAAATGTACCTTGAATCTCCTCACCTTTAGCCCTTTCTCAAGATTCATTTGCCTGAACCAATGATATCTACCCCAGGGGTCTATCCTTCTAAGTGCATTTCAGAATTTGTAATAAGATTAAATACAGTTGTAGAGTGAAGTAATAACAGTGATGGAGAAAAGAACTAAGAAATGCTGGCAAAGGAGAAAAATTGTTTTCATGTGAGACTGCAAATGAGATAGAGAGTTGATGAGGCGAAGAAATGGCCATCGCAGATGATAGGAGTGTCAGCAGGAACGGATTTCGTAGCAGCTGTTGTGAGACTGTGCGAAGGAGAATTTGTAGCAAATGAACTCAGGGAGCAGACAGAACCAAAGCCCACAGTGGGAGAGAAGAGGCAGTTTGGCCCCGGCAGTTGTTTTACTGGGAACTGACACTCAGCCTTTCTTTTTCTTCTTGCGCAGTCACAATGTTAAGCAAATGCCAATTTTCTCGTATGTTAATACACCAATATATGCCCAATGATACATTTGCTACCATTCCAGTTCAAGATGATGACTTCATTTTTATGAGTACAGTATGCACGTGAATATGTGTGACATCAAAAACGCAACATCAGGAATATAACTCCCATGACCAAGGGCACTGCAGGAATTTTTGCACGGAGGGACAAAGGTGCACTGTAGGTATATGAACATATTTTGAAGATGTAGCACACACATAAGAACTAAGGTGGTGTAGAGGTTTGAGCATTGGATTATGACTCTGGAGACCAGGGTTTGACTTGCTACTAGACCATGGAAACCCACTGTTTGATCTTGGACAAGTCACATAATCTCATCCTCAGAAAACCTTATGACAGGTTCACCTTATGGTAGCCGTAAGTCGGAAACAACTTGAAAACACACAACAACAAAGCATATGATGCTATAGCACACCTGTTAATTTTTCTTGTATGTATGTACATGTACTTTGACCATTTCCATTACTTTAGTTCTTGTTGAGTGTCTTCAAGTCATTTCCAACCTTAGAGTCGCCATAAGTTCATTATCTTGAACTGGAATGGTGGTGAATGCATCATTGGCATGTATTGGTGTATTGACATATGAGAAAATTGGCTTTTGCCTAACATGGTGGCTGCGCAAGAAGAAAAAATAAGGCTATGTCAGTGGATATTCATTACTCTGATCTTCACTGCTCCTTCTTCAGAACTTAAACCTGCTCTGCGTGTGATATTTTATGCATACGAGTTGAACAAATAGACTAGCAGAATGCAGCCCTGCTTGACCTCCTTTCTGATTGGGAACCATTCAATTTCTCCATATTCTGTTCTAGTGATAGCCTCTTCTTCTGAGTGCAAGTTACGCATCAGGACAATTAAATGTAGTGGCACACCCAATTCCTTAAGAACAATTCATAGCTTTTCATGATCTATGCAGGCAAACGCTATCCTGCAGTCTATAAAGCACATGCTGATTTCTTCTGGAATTCTCTAGTATGCTCCATTATCCAGCGTATATTTACAGCATATCACCTAGTGCCTCTTCTTTCCCAAACCCAGTGTGCACCTCTGGGATTTCTCAGTCAATGTATGGTAGAAGTCTTTTTTGCAGAAGTTTGAGCATGACTTTGTTTGATGTAAATAATTATTTGGACTCTTCCTTCCCCCTCTTTTATAGCAAGACCAATATTGTTTCCTTCTCTTCATTTGGAATTTGCCCTTTACACATCAATGTAGGCAAAGAATGATGTAGGCCAATATGATGGCTCACGCATCACTAAAAAAAAACTTTAAAAGACTGGGAAAAATAATTTCCTGCAGAGCTGGTGTTACATTTAACGTGTTATCAGTGATTCATTCTCAAAACAGGCATATAATGAGGATGAGAATGGCAAGATTTTATGACTTTATTGGACCAGTCAACTAAATGCCCAAAAATATTATTTGATTTTCTGACCTATTTTATGTAATTTCTCTCATGAACATGAAACAGCTGCTTATACATCCCTTTTCAGTAACTGTATGTCTGATCAAATGGCACATAAAATGGGCCATATGAGCTTGGCCCAAACTGCTGCCTCTGGGATATATTGGATCTATTCTTATCAGACCCAGCTAGTGAAGACTGCAGTCTACCACATTTTGAGGGTATCTGGTTGGGCATTATGATATTTTTAGCCAGTAATACATACTTAAGTTATGCAGGATTAATTAGGCAAATCAACTGACATTAGAAGCGACACCATCACTATGGGGAATCCCATGTGCTACACCATGCAAAATAAGGGACAGTACGGTTCATAACACATAAAGCACCCTAAATCCACAATGTTACCCTCCCAGCAGCATGAAATCTTTCCCGCCCCCCACCAACTGCATTGCTTCTCTCAGATTGGACAGACGATATGCTCTGGAGGGGTTTCCAGAGTATTCTTCTAGGGCTAAGCTATGCTCCAGAATATGTTTCTAGGCATAGGCCTGAAATAGGTGAATGTCCCTTTTCCACTGATACTTGGAGAAACTGCTTCTGCAAGTGTGTGCTGGATGCAGTCCCGTATGTGTAATGTCACAATCTTATTGCAATGCATTTGCAAGCCAGTATGAGTAATATAATATCACATCACTAAAAACTTGACATGTTGTTGTATGTGTGCCTTCAAGTCACCTGTCGATTTTTAACAACCTTATGAATTAGTTTTGTTAGCCAAGGAACGCTGAGATGTAGTTTACCATTGCTTTCCTAAGAATATAATTCACAGTAGCTGGTAATCCTTGGAGTCCCCCATCCAATTACTATGCAGGCCTGACCCTGCTTAGTTGTCAAGATGAGATGGGATCTAAGAATACATATTATAATGTGTATAAATTAATTATTGTGGAACGGTGAAGGGAAGAATTCCATTTACACACTTTAGATCTTTAATTTAAATTTTAAAATAGCTTAAATGTTAAATTACTTATATAAAGAATGTTCGTTTTTATTGTTTTACTCACCACAAACCATAATAATAATAATGCAAGACAATATAATAGCTATGCTTGTGCTGCTTAGGAAATAATAGTGGTTTTCTAGGATTAAATTTTGTGAAGCTATTAAAAAGATATGCGCACTGCATGCAGCATATAGATAAACAGCAACAATGGCCCATTTATTATACTGAAATCTGTAAAAAGCTGTTAAAAATCCTGCTTGGTTTTAAAATAATTAAAGCTCCCCATCCAGCCACATTCTTTTCTCCACATAATTATCGTTTCCAGTTGTATTCCCGACTTAATTTATTTCCAGAATTGCCAGCCATACATGTATATGTACATCCAAAAGTGTTATATCTAAGTTCAAGTCTTCTTAATTTGGTAAGGACTGTTGCTTATGGCCATTAATAAAAAATAAGTATAAGGAATCTTATTTTCCTTGACAAGAAGCAGCTAGAACTAGAAAATGCCTAGTGATCCTATTAATTTTCTTAATCTATGTTTTGCTTAGATGTAGTTGACACTTCTCAAATCAAAAATGAAAAGGGAGAGGAAGGCTCAGTGGACAACAGCAAAATATCAACAAGTCAGAATTATTTGTACGTTTCCTGCCTAGCCATGCTGTCCTCACAAAGATGATAAATAACACAAGGTCACCCATTGAGCTTCATGGTTGAAAGTCTAGGTTCAAGCCTGAGGGTCAGATACTTCAGCTTGTTTTTCCCTCCAAACATGCTCCTCCAGCATAACTCTATGGTTACCATCAAGTGGAAGCTGACCATGGAATTGCACTGGAGGATCTACAAATGACTAGAGAAGTATTTTCTTTAGGGATTTCTAGGTCCTCCAGTGTGACTCTATGGTCAGCCTCCAGCAGAGTTGTGCAGTAGGACCTAGAGTCCTAGAGAGAACATATTGATCAAATCTGTAAATAATCAAATCTTCAAAAGTCAAAGCTCCAAATGTGGAGAGCTAATTGTAATCACATTACATCCATATTATTATTACATCCACTGGATGACAATTGGCTTCCAGGCTCGGTACAAAGTGTTGGTTGTTAGCTTTTAAACCCTATATGGTTTGTGTCCAGGCAATTACCTATGGGATTGCCTCCTCCCATATAATCTGCAACATATACTCAGGTCTTCTAGGGGACATTTACTTCAGTCAGCCAGGACCAGGCTAGCAACTGTTAGCTATAGGACCGTTTCATCAGCCAACCCCAAACTGTGGACAGCTGGGTATGCTATCTGCATTTTAAACCATATTAAAGACTAATCTTTAGTAGGCCTATCCAGATGGTTTTTAAATTATGAGTTTTTAAATTATGAACTGATTATTTTTAATATGTATGTTTTTAATTGATGTAATGCTCTTTTAACTGATTGTGTATTTTTTATTTGTAGTTGTGTTTTTAACCATGTTACATGTCTATTTGCTGCTGTATTTTAATCTGTTGTTCCCTTCTTCGATCCATAGGGAAAAGTGGAAACAAATAAGGAGGAAGAGGCTATTTTTCTGTTAACTGCTCTTGAGTCGGCCCAGACTCATGGCGCCTCGGTGAATGAGACACCTGTAAGCCTCTCTGTCCTCACCTGCTCTGCTCAGGTCCTGCACACTCAGGCCTCCTTGATTGAATCTACCCATCTGACGTGCGGTCTTCCCCTCTTTCTGCTTTCTTCTGCATTTCCTAGCATGATAGCATTTTTCAATGAGTTGTGCCTTCTCATGATGTGGCAAGAGTATGACAGCCTCAGTTTCATTATCTTGTGGGAAAGAGAGTGGCAGGCTAGCTCCAACTGTCTGCCTGGAAGAAGACAAGCCCTCCCTCCGGTCCATCTGCCTTGGTCCAGGCCTCAGAGGGAGAGAAGAATGCTGGACCTGATTCCCTACCCCCCCCCCCACCATTCCCTTCTCCTTTTGTGTCATGTCTTTTAGATTGTGAGCCTGAGGGCAGGGAACCGTCTATTATCCACTCTGTTGTAAACCGCTCGGATTCCCAGTGATTGGGCGGTATATAAATAAATCCTATTATTATTATTATTAGGATTTGAAGACCTTCCTGTTCCAACAGGCATTCCCCGATTAAAAATCCTGTGGGCCTCCCTCCTCTTTCGTGGCCAAGAGGAAGGGCTTTGGGGCTTTTAGCCTGTGTTTTTTTTATTATTGTTTATATGTGATGTATTTTGGATTTTATTTATGTATTGTTGTTTTAAATTTTATACTGTAAGCCGCCCTGATCGAAGGAAGGTGCGGGATATAAATAAAAACTTTATTTATTATTATTATTATTATTATTATTATTATTATTATTATTATTATTATTATTAT